>NC_136266.1:24782821-24890321 GCF_964187855.1 Myxine glutinosa | reverse complement strand
TTGTCTTGTTTGTTTTGTCCCTGGGGTTTAAGTAAGCCTGTATAGATAAGTAGAATTGCACTGTGTCTCCTTCTTCTGTAAATTACTTTCGGTTTCTTTCCTCTCCTTGGTTTCTTTGGTTTTGTACAATGGTTGGTAATAAATACCTGTGTTCTTCCTACCTTCGTCTTCTTCTTCATGCTCGTCCGATCGTCTTTGTGATTTCCCCCATTGAGTACCTGTGGCGCGATTTCGGCCAACACTTCAGAATCGGGTTAGTGACTGTTAATAGCTCGAACTCCGGGTTGCTAACACCGCTCGGCAATTGGAACATCTAAAACCGTGGTTCGAGCGGGAGTCCCTCCCCTGCTTCGCGGTCAGGAGTGGCACTCAGGTCCTTGGGACTTTTCGTTGACCAAATACCCTGGCTGCTCCCGACCGGAAGGAGCGTTGGGACCCCCAGGATTCACGTCGGTCAGTCGCAGACAAGGGGATTAATCCGCCCTTGGTAAGGGGAAAAGGGGCCGACGTTGAGATTCGTAACAATTGGTGTCAGGAGCGAGATTCGGACCTGAAGTTCAAAATTACGAGCGGCCGAAATTCTGTTTAAAATCCAAATTAAGTCGTGCCATGGATGATCAAGGTGACCGGATGCCGTTGGGTGAGTTAGAAGGGGGGTGGAATCGACCCAGGATCCCGGGGAGGCAATGGGAGTAATAATGGAGGAGGAGAGCAATGAGGATGTGGTCGCAGAGGTTTCAGGCACACAAGATGGCGGCCTTGCGCACGTGGTTGCGGTAGCACAAAATGGCGGTGCCGCGGAGGCCGAGCCCGCGGTGGCAGCTGGGGCCGTTGTGCAAATCGGGTTTGACCTCAGATTATTCCTGACCCAACTGGATGCAAAAATGGATAGAATGGGGCAGCAAATGGGCGACCAAATGGGAGCAATGAGGGACGAAGCAAGGGGTACTAGTGCCCAAATTGGGAAGTTAGACAGCAAATTGTAGGGGCTCAGAAGCAAATTGGAGGGACTCGGAAGCAAATTGGAGGGAATCGGAAGCAGATTAGGGGACAAACTGGGGGGAATAATTGGCCAAGCCAAAGAAATTAATGAGGGGTTGGCAAGGGGGCAAGCCACATATGAGGTAAGGGAAGCAGAGAGGGACACAGACCACAGGTTGGGCGAGCAGGGCACACGGGTGCACGACGAGGTAACGCGACTCGAGGAGCGCAGGTTGAGCGAAGTGGAGAAAAGCACAGGTAACTGGACCGGGGTAGACATCGCGACCCGGGGTATGGAAAAGCCAGCGACCGCCGAGGTAGAAAAGGAAATTTTATTCGGACCAGCGGTCGTCGAGGGAAAGAAAAAAGAAATTAAGTCTGAATCATTCGAAGCAGTAGTGGAAATTGGAATTGGAGAGACCGGGGGCTTAGAAAAGCACTCGCGGCAGGGAGGAATGGATTATGTGCAAAGTCCGTGCTCACATCACGATGCTGTGCTTAATAACCCCAATAAAGGTTTGCAGGTGTTGGAGCGAAGAAGAAGAAGCACCCAGGTGAGTCGTGCTGTATATTGTGTGGGAAGATTTTGTAAAAGGATGTTTGGCACAGAAAGAATTTTCGCGCGCTTGGGATCGAGAAAGCATCTGGGCGTTGGTGAAGGGTCCCCTGTGAGTGGTGCGAGTGGAAATGGCGCGCTTGTGAGGAAAGAGTGTGCGTCGGGGAATGAATGCACGACAGAGTATGAGAGTGAAACCGAGTGCGAGTGAGAATGCACGTCGGAGTGTACGGAGTGTGACACGGAGAGTGAGTTGGTGGTGGCGCAGGTGCGAGAGGGCACATCGGAGCGCGAGTGTGAAACCGAGTGCGAGCGAGAATGCACGTCAGAGTGTACGGAGTGTGACACGGAGAGTGAGTTGGTGGTGGCGCAGGTGCGAGAGGGCACATCGGAGCGCGAGTGTGAAACCGAGTGCGAGCGACAATGCACGTCGGAGTATACGGAGTGTGACATGGAGAGTGAGTTGGTGGTGGCGCAGGTGCGAGAGGGCACATCGGAGCGTGAGTGTG
Source organism: Myxine glutinosa (assembly GCF_964187855.1). NCBI lineage: Eukaryota > Metazoa > Chordata > Myxini > Myxiniformes > Myxinidae > Myxine > Myxine glutinosa. The sequence goes on along the minus strand of NC_136266.1, from coordinate 24,888,275 downwards.
AAACCGAGTGCGAGCGAGAATGCACGTCGGAGTGTACGGAGTGTGACACGGAGAGTAAGGTGGTGGTGGAACGTGTGCGAGAGTGTACACCTGAGTTGGTAGTGGCGCAGGTGCGAGAGGGCACATTGAAGCACGTGATCGGGTGTGCAGAAGAGTGCGCACCCATGGTTGTCACAGAGGATGTGACCGAGGAGCGGGTGCGAGGATGCACGCTTGGGATGAGTGTGCGAGGAAGCACACCTCAGTTGGTTGTGGCGCGGGTGCGGGAGAGCCCATTGAAGCGCGTGAGTGGGTGGATGCGAGAGTGCACGCCCATGGTGAGTGTTACGGAGGACGTAACGGAGGAGAGGTGTGGAACGAAGTGTGCGAATGACGAGTGTGTGCAAGAAGGTGCACGAGAGGTGTGGTGTGTTACAAGGAGTGCGGTGGTGGAATGGACGGAGTGTGTGGAATGTATGGGCGGCGTTGGAACACCGGGCTTAGTGAGTGTAAAAAGGGTCGCGTATGCGTGTGAGCATGCGAGTAAGGCATCGACGTGGACCGGAGCAGCGTTTAGGGCGACGGATAGCCGACGCGAGCGCTCGGGGAGCGGTGCGCTTTGTTGGATGCGAGGCTCGGTGCGGATCGGTGCTGCATCGCTTCTCTTCGAAGCGTCGTGCACGATTCGGGCCTGGCCCCGCCCCGCACGGTCACGTCCAGGCCTTGTCGTGCAAGGCGACCGGTCCAGTTCAAGGGCAGGTAGGAGGAATCGGAACGGTGCCCCCTTGTGGTTGCGGCGTTCCGGCCGGGCGAGATTGAACCATCGGGCCAGAGACCGCAAGGTTCCGCGCCGAGATGGTGCGTGGAATCTCGGCCCGAGCAAACCGCCTCCCTTGAACCGAAAGCCGGACGGACTCAACCTGCAGGCGACCAAACCACCCGAATTCATTGCTCGACTTTGCGAAGCCGAGTTTTAATGAGGTAATGACGTACCGAGAGGCTCAGATATAGCGGACTGTGATGATGATAGTGTTTTGGATCCAAAATTGAGAATAGTGAATAGGATTGGCAGAAATGATTGGCAAATTGATGATTGATAAGATGATTGGCAGTGATTGGCAAATTTTGATTTGCAGAAAATTGGATGGGCAAAATTTGTACTGGGAGATGCCGATGTGCAAGGACAGTAAATCCACCATCCCTCACATAACACGGGGCACATGAGCACTAGCTATGGGGTTTATGGCAGTGTAAGCTCGCCGAGGGAGGGTTAGGATAAAATGATAGGGATCTAGAGAAGATTGGCCATAGGTAACTGGAGATTTAAGTAGCGACATTATACCTGTAGTGGGGACGTAGAGAGTAGGGTAGTTGGATTATAATGACGAGGGAGCGCAATAATGTAAGGGGCGACGGGGAAGTGCGAGTTTCAGAGGGGAGTAGTTAGATCAGATGATGCTGTGTGTGTGTGTAAAAGTGTATTCAGTAGCGTATTGTGAAAAGTGTGGGTGAGTGTATTGTATTGAATGAAGAAGCCTGGGAGGAAGGAGGGTGCAGGAGGCACCAGGTGTAATGGCACAGGTGTGCAAATACAGGTGAGCATGGTTGTATGGAATAAATGGTCTGGAATATATGGAGTATGGAATGGAAGGTGTGGAGTGAGTATGGTGGAAACTGTGGAGTGGAGTTGTTGGTGCGAAGGTGTGTATGGGAAGGATGGACCCCATCACGAATACCCGGGGAGGGTAGTTTAAGAGTTAGGTAGAGGGTATAGGTAAATTGTGGTTGGATATTGGCATCTGTGGTGCGTGTGGAAGAATGGTGTTTGGATGGGTGCATTAGTGACGTGGAAAAGCCTGGGCGTGTGGCCTGTTAGAGGGATCTTTGGTTGAGCGCTCCGCCACTGGTAGTCTGTCGGCCAGGTGAGGCCGCAGGTAGGCTCTGGGAGCCGTTAGAGTTCAATGGGGCCCGAGGATCCAGAGGAAGGACCCGGGTAGCCCAGTGCCAGAGAGGGCACCGAGGGGTAAGCGCCGAGGAGGGCCTTCCCCAGGTAGATAGGTTAGGGTAAGGAGCAGGTAAGCTCGGAGGCAACTGCAGTGGTGGAGGTGTGCAGGTGGGCAGACCTGCTGGGAGAGCCACACGACCCAGTCCTGAAATTGTGCGAAGGCACAAGGAGTTGAATCGGGGGAGTGAGACCCCAAATTGATGAAGCACCACAGTTTGGTCAATGGGAATTGGTTCTTAAAACCGCATAGAGAGTAAGATGGCCAATGGATTGGCAGGGAAAAGACCCCGGGTAGTGTAAAGTGTGTTAATGTCATTTAGGAAGTAGTTAGGATTGAAATCTCCTCGCACCATCTACATCCACTCACCTGAGGTGACGCAACTCCACACCATGCCATGTTTTTATTATTTTTGTGCAAATGTTTGGAATGTGAGACGCATCATGACGTGGGTGTGACATTGTGCTGATGTTCCATCTCTCCCTCCTTATGAGGATTGATGATGAATTGGTGATGGCAAATTTAGACAATGGGATTGTGACGAATTTGGTATAGGGGAGATATGGGGAAGACGTGACAGTAGCGACGAATTTGTAAATGTGTAGATTTTTTTGTGTACATATGGGGTAAGGGCAAGGGTAGAGTAGGTAACAGGGGGGGGTGACGTACGGTAGGGACGAGCTTTTCTCCGCTCAGTCTCCAGGCGCACCTCACCTTGCATTGCCTTCGTTGATGTGTACCCTCGTGACCTTACCCCTCGCTAACCTGTCATCTCTGTCTTCCTTCCCCGACCCGAGGATCGTGCTCTCTGGGCACTGAGGGGAGCGTGCGGGAGGCCGAGTCTGTGTGCCCGAAATTTCCGCAACCAGCTGCCTGCATCCACGCACCACTTATGGACCACAGTCTGTGGCCAAGCACCACTTATGGACCACAAGCTTTGTGGCATGGCCCCTCTGCTGGGACCGGCCAGGTTGGCCAGAGGAAGATCTTGCTTGCGTACCTTGGTGACGTGGCACCTATGCCCTACAGGTGAACCACCCATAGTCGGCCCCTGTGGGCCATAAATAAATAAAAATGGACGCATTGTGTGCCTTCTTATCTTTGCAAATAGGCCGCAAGCAAGAAGAACAAGAAAGACAACATCAAGAACGACAACGGCCAGCAGAGGGAGCCGAAGAGGAAGACCAGCATCAGTTGTTTTTTTATTTGAATGGTGGTGACTGTGCACTGACTGGTGCTTTATGGTGCTTTGGTGTTTATTGGTGCTGGTGCATCGATGCAGTGCATGCTGTCTCCTCCCCTCCAACAGGATTTTCTTTTTGTTCCCCCAAAAGAAAAATCACAGGTCCTGGGTTGCGTTGTGTAAATAATGAAATAGCGTCACTTGTAAATAATGCTCCCCACCGTACATGTTTAGTTTGAAAACCATTCCGCAATTCGGTTATCCTGTGGGCGTGAATCTGTTAGGCAGGGTGCAATGCAGCAGAGGGAGATACTTATTTGTGTTTTAAAACTGTCGCACTCAGGGTCAGGTTAATTGTAGAGGGAATTACACCTACGTGCCACATTAAGTTAAAGTTTTATAGGCCCGGGACGTGCCTGGAGGATGAGGGTGCCGTGTTGCGGATTTGAGAATCCTGTGTTTGTAAATATCACCCTCTGTAAGTAATGTCATGATCTTTGTAAATACCTCCATTTGTGTAAAGGTCAAAGGTCGTCCCCTTAGTTAGTCCATCGCATGCACGTAAAAAATCATATACCCTTCTAAATAGTTATTTCTTTATTATGTGTTCCAGTTTAAGGCTCTGTTGCCCATTAGTTGACACTGCATTGTACCGAATCGAATAAGATAGATCCCCTTTTTCAAATTCCCCCAAAGCCTCCATTTCCAACTGCATTATTGCGAACTGCATTATTGCCAACTGCATTATTGCCAACTGCATTTGCCGCCATTACGGCGTGGTCAGCTCGGGGAAGAAGGGCGTGCCCGCCCATCGTCATCAAGGGTGGAGCCAGAGAGCCCGTGCCCACCAATCGGCACTGCGGAGAGCGACCCGGTAGGCGTGCCCTCTTAACCCGCGGCTTGATCGCGGGAAAGGCCATAAAAGGAGGTTGGGAGGGACGGCTTGAAAAGATGAGCTCGGAGTTTGTTTTTTTTTTTTTTTTTTTTTTTTTTTGTTTGTATACTGAATCGAGGCTCGTGAAAGAGCTAAAGAGCTAAGAGTTGGACACGGGGCAGGGCAGCTCGTTTGAGGGGAAGCTGAGAGAGGTTTTTGAGGGAGGTGCGCTGGACCGCGGACAGATTCTGTGAAGTAGTAAAGGAGCGTCGGAGACGCAGGAGGCGGAGGACGCGTGAGACAGCTGCCGGTGTGAAACCAAATACGTGGAGCTGCCGGCTCCTCGCTGCCAGCCCGAAACGGAGCTGTGTGCCGGGTTTTGCCTCGAACCCACAAGCGTGGACCAAAGCGCGAGCTTGGAGCTGAACCTCAACGCCTACCATCTACCTGGACCCTTCTCTGCCGTCCCGTACCATCCCTGCCATACCATCCTTTTGTGTACGTGAGTTTGTCTTGTTTGTTTTGTCCCTGGGGTTTAAGTAAGCCTGTATAGATAAGTAGAATTGCACTGTGTCTCCTTCTTCTGTAAATTACTTTCGTTTTCTTTCCTCTCCTTGGTTTCTTTGGTTTTGTACAATAGTTATTAATAAATACCTGTGTTCTTCCTACCTTCGTCTTCTTGTTCATGCTCATCCGATCGTCTTTGTGATTTCCCCCATTGAGAACCTGTGGCGTGATTTCGGCCAACGCTTCGGAATCGGGTTAGTGACTGTTAATAGCTTGAACTCCGGGTTGCTAACACCGCTCGGCAATTGGAACATCTAAAACCGTGGTTCGAGCGGGAGTCCCTCCCCTGCTTCGCGGTCAGGAGTGGCACTCAGGTCCTTGGGACTTTTCGTTGACCAAATACCCTGGCTGCTCCCGACCGGAAGGAGCGTTGGGACCCCCAGGATTCACGTCGGTCAGTCGCAGATAAGGGGATTAATCCCCCCTTGGTAAGGGGAAAAGGGGCCGACGTTGAGATCCGTAACAATATATATATATATATTGTTGCGGATCTCCCGAAGCCTGTTCCCGTTACACAGGGGGGGGGGGTAAAACCCCCTTTTTTCCCCCTGGGTCTTCGGGTCCGCGAGGCCGAATCGCCACTTCCGGAGCAAACGTGAAAAAGGGTATCGGGACAACTTCGCACATACCTTTAACCCACGCTGCCACGAAAGCGGGGACCGAACCTCGCACAAGCCACGCTTAATTGAGTACGCCCGAGCGGTATGCGTATCACGTGACTCATGCTGTTACTTTTATGGAACCCGATTCGAGCGGTTTTATTCGTACCATGCGAAGCCAAGGATCGAAGGGACGAGAATGGTCAAATCAAAGGAATAACACAATTTATTATTATTTACAATGATCAGGATGAAGGAAAGGGGACACAGAGCAGAAGCTTAATCAATCTTAACTTGTCCATAGACACAGGGCCCACTCACGCACACGGGGAGATGGAGGAAGAATGTTCGCGCGCCAAACGCGCTTTGCCGTCGGTCGCTCCGGAACAGCTCGCCCGGCGTGGCTCTCTGGCGGTCATGGCACGTATGCAAGCGAAGGCAGGCAGGAGGAGATCGCGCGTCTGTGGCCCGGCACGGGTCGTCCTCTCAAGCGCGCGATTAATACAGCGCAGAGCACAGGGCACGGGGAAAGTTCGTGTACAATCTTGATCACCGCAATTCAACGCACTCGTTCTGCGGTGTGGTTCTCGTGCGTGCTGAAGCTCAACTCAACTCACTCTCACAGGGGACTTGAACTCAGCACTTGAACTCACGATACTCTCCGGCTCTGACTGACATGCACACGACTCTGACTCAGAACTCTTCTCACCTCTTCTCTGAACTGATGTGGGGTGGGGGAGTGGGGGGGGGGGGGGTTCGGAGCACGGTTTTATGGCCCCGCCCCAGAGTCTCACTCGAATGTTCCAAACCCCACCTCTGGTCGGTGTGGTTAGCCACTCCCTTCGAGCCTGATTGGCGGCTCGTTCTTATCGACGACTCCCTCCTGCAGCGCCTCCCTTCGGCCTCGCCCGACTTGTTCAGGCCTGCCACATGGCATGTTATTGCCAAAAGAACCGCCCTACTCACGGACCTGCTCAACGCAAAACTAAACACAGGAAAGGACTACGCTTACATTCACTAATAAATAACTGAACTATCGCGAGGCTTCATGTTGTGTTGCGCCTACCTATGAGGGGGAATTAACCTTTATTCCAAAACCACAACACTACACCCCTCTCTCATCAGACTCGGCCCGAGTCGAACCCACCAATGGAATGACCGGTAGAGCCTGACATGCAAAATTAACCTTACTTTTAAATGTGACACATAGGTGTGGTTCTCCCTAGCATTTACTCTGACCCATGTGTGCGACAGTTTCAACACTAAATATGTCCCTCCTATTGCGTTGAGCAGCTACATAACAGTTTCACGCCCACAACTACCCGAGTATTTCCGGAATTTCAAACTAAACGCATAGCCGGTGGGCAGCATTCTTATATTTACAAGCACGTATATTTACAATTCTATGACCCAGGACCTGTTCTTTTTGGAAGAGAAGATTGGAGGGGAGAGAAAACACAACAAAACACACTCATAATCGTGCATCTTGCTTCTTGCTTCTTCTGTGTGCGTCTGACAAACCGGCTGGCCCCCTGACCGGCATACAGGCCATTTGAAACATCGGGGCCATCTCAACTTCCAGAACTTCGGTATCCCGAGCACACAACAATAAAATGCACAAAAATCCGCTGAAACCAAAGCGTTCAGAATCATTGGAATCTCCTGCGATGACGCTATCTCCGAGGGCCTTTCACTTACTCACCGCAGGCAGGTTGGTGGTCTTTCCGTCTTCTACCGACTCCTCTCCGGCCTTGCTCCCCCAGCTCTCTCTGCGCTCTGTCCCCTAAATATTCCTACAGGTCGCACAAGATCTGCCTGCAACCCTCTTATGGTTAAACTCCCAAAATCAAGACTCTCTGCTCACCTTCACTCCTTCATTCCTCTTTTCTCCCGCCTCTGGAACAAACCCCCTCACTCTCTTCAATCCCACTCCTCCCTCCAGGTCTTTAAAACGGCTGTTCCCCATCATCTCTTATCTTCCCCAATCCAAAACCTTGATCTTTTCTACCCCCGCTAATTTCACCACAAATCCACTTTTTTGAGGTGACTTTTGACTTCTTTCCTGGAAGTCCTTGGTGTCCTTGCGTTTTATACCTATCCTGCCTCCCTCCAGGCCCTCTCCCTCCCACACATCTCCCAATGTCCCTGCTCTCAAATGTTGTGTTTGTGTGCTTCCTCCCCTTCTCTCCCCATCTTGTCGACCGCTCCCCTTTTTATATACTTTGTTTGCTTGTTTGTTTGATTTGTTTGTTTGATAAATGTTAGCTCTTTCACGAGCCTCGAAAAAAAAAAAAAAAGGTTTTATTTGGCCAGCAGGGCCGTTCTCAGGTGGTCCAACTGCGTGGCATCAAGGCCATTCAAACAAGTGGTCCGAAGGTGCAAGATGATTTTGCAGCAAGATGCTGCACAGCAGAGGTGCAAGGCCACAAGGCTTGTGATCCAATAGTGTGATGAGGTGCAGCAAAAGGTTTGGCAGCGAAGTGCTGCACAGGTCGGCTGCACAGGTGCAACAAAGGTGCATCAAAAGGATATGGCAGAAAGGTTCTGCACAGGTCGGCTGCACAGATGTAGCAAAGACAGGGCAGCAAGGTGCAGAAGGGATGCTGCACAGTTCGGCCTCCAAAATGGTACTGGGGCGGGGGAAGAGACAAGGCACAACAAACAAGCGGAAAGCACACAGTGGCACATAGAAAAACAAGGTGGTGCGGCGCGAGGGACGCGGAAGAGCGAGCAGAGCAGGCTCGTCCCTAACCATCCGAACCCCCCACCGTTGGCTACACTACCCTAGCCCCACTTGTATTCACAATCCGTCTCTACGTCTTGTCTCCCATATCCCCCTCTATCTCCAAATTTGTCTCCCAATCCCTCCCAAGAAGGAAGGGATGGAGCAAACACAATGTCCCATTACGTCGTGATGTGTCTTACGTCCCAAACAGCTTACAGAGCCCTGGTGTGAAGTTCCGTCCTCCTCGGTGAATGGCTATGGATGGTGCGAAGGTATTTCTCACATCCTAACTATTCTAATACGTTACTCAATTAAACTACCCGGCGTCGTACCCTGCCAATCAGCCTCTTTAAACTATGTGGTTCTAAGAACCCGAATTCCCATTGCCCACACTGCGGTGCCCTCTGAATTTGGGTCTCACTCCCACAAATTTTCACACTGTGCCCTTGCACAATTTCGGGGCTGGGTCGTGTGGCTCCACTAGCAGGTCCAACTACCTGCACACCTCCACCACTGAAGCCGCCACCCGAGCTTACCTGCTCCTGCGACTACCTAATTGGGGAAGGCCCTCTTGTGGCTGCTTACCCCCTCTGTGCCCACTTTGGCATCGGGCAACCCGGGTCCTCTCCTGGGATCCTCGGGCCCCACTCAACTCTAACCTAACCGGCTCCCATAGCCTACCTACGGCCTCACCTGGCCGACAAACTACCAGTGGCGGAGTGCCTCAATAACGATACGCACAAATTAAGCTACACGCCCAGCCATGTCACTGACTCATGCACCCAACAAAAATACTACTTTCTACTACCTGCACCATAGGTGTCAATATCCATACAATTTACCTCCGCCCTCTACCTGGCTTTACACTACCCACCCGGGCTTCCGTGAATGGGTTCCACTCCCCACATTCACTCCTTCGCAACATGCATTCCACACCAAGCATTCCACACCTTTTATCTCGCACACCTTTTGTGCTCACACACCTCAAACACAATTCCATTTATTTTCCAAACAACATTCCTCAACACTACTACACAACTTCTCACACACACAGCATCATCTATCTAACTAATTTCCCCTACTCTCGTGCTTCCTCGTCGTCCCTTTAAACTAAGCACACCCTTTTCTTTATCAACCATCTAAGCTACCTACGTCCCCTCTACAGTACAGGTGTCACTACTTAAATCTTGTCTCTACAGTCTGCTAGTTCCCTAACAATTATCCTAGCCCTCCCTCGGCTAGCTTCGGTGCCCCATGGAGGCAACCATTGCTGGCCCCTCCATGGGCCTAACATTGCCATCCCCCTAAACTAGTGCTCATGGGCCCCCCGTGTGAGGAATGGTGACACTACCATTCCCCCACGTGGAGGACACCACTCCCCAACACTACTCCCCCCAGTCCTCTGAACTATGAGCCCCCGTCATTTGAGGTACTGGGTCCTGCCTCGGCCTCTAAGGCCAAGGCGATCCATGAGGGCGCCTGCTCGCCTGTGTGGGGTCTCACTCGGTTGGCATGGACGATCCAAGGGAGGGCTCGTTGTCCCATTTTGATCTTAATGACCATGTCACAAATTTGCGCCAGGACGACCCCCGGGCCTTGCCAAGGCGAGGTGAGTTTCGGGCATCTGCCCTTCCGTCTCCGGGGATCGAAGAACCAAATCTCATCACCGGAGAATACTGGCTCCCCTGGCTCCGGTGGTCGTACCTGCGCTTCAGCTTGGCACCCGCCAGCTGAAGCTGGCGGCGTGCGAAGGCATGGACCCTCTCCATGCCTTCCTCTAGGTGACGTGCATAGCCCTCCCCCAGCGGTCTATTAGGGGTTTCTGGCACGGGACCGCATAGCAGATTGGCGGGAGCCAGCAACTCCCGCCAGTACATGAGCAACGCTGGACTGCATGCGGTGGCCCCGTGCTGGCTAGTTCGGTAGGCTATTAACAACTACGGGAGATGTTCATCTCAGTCGTCCTGACGGGTGGTGGTGAATAGAGCCAATTGTTGGATCAAGGTTCGGTTGAACCTTTCCACCATCCCGTCAGATTGAGGTCTTAAGGGCATTGTCCTTGTTTTCCGAATTGACAGGAGCCTGCACACATCTTTTAGTAATTGGCTCTCAAAATTTCGACCCTGGTTGGTGTGCAGCTCCTCCGGAATCCCATGCCGACATACAAATCCTTCCACGAAGGCCTGTGCCACAACGCTGGCTTCTTGGTTAAGGAGGGCATAGGCCTCCGGCCACTTGGTGAAATAGTCCATAACTACTAGGATGTACTTATTACCTTGGCGGGTGCGGGGTAGTGGTCCTAATATGTCCATAGCCACCCGCTCAAGGGGGGCCCCCACCTGGTGTAATTGAAGGGGGGGCCCTCATCCTACGCGCTGGTCCCTTTTTAGCAGTGCAGGCGTCGCATCTCCGAAAGCAGTCCTTTATATCGCGCCCCATATTTACCCAATAGAACCTCCGGCGGACCCGAGATGTTGTCTTTGTTCTGCCCAAATGGCCGCCAGGGCAGGTACCATGCACCTGCTGCAAAATGGTGGTCTTAAATTGCTCTGGGACTATCACCAGCCAGGAAGTTTTCTCAGAGGGAATCTCTACCCACTTGCGGTACAAGATGTTGTTTTTCAATTCCAGGGTTTGCCATTGAGCCCAATATGCCTTTGTTGGCGCCCCGAGGGGGGTGACCTCTTCCCCACTAGGTCTTCTTCCCAATCGAACCCATTCGTGCACCGGTCCCAGTACGGGATCCTCCCGCTGGGCCGTGCTCCAAGCCAAAGTTCCAAATTCCTCATCAGCGGTTAGTGGCAAGATTGGCCCTGTCACCCGGGTTGCACGGACTACGAGGGCAGGGGTGGAGTCTGCCAATTGTTCCCTGTCCTCGTGTCCCGCACAAAATTTACAGTTTTCCCCCAAACAGGGACGTCGAGAGAGTGCGTCGGCATTCCCATGGGCCTTTCCGGCCCTATGGGTCACATTAAAATCGTACTGCTGCAACTTTTCCAACCACCTTGCAATTTGGCCCTCTGGCTCCTTGAACCGGAGGAGCCATTGCAGGGAGGAATGGTCAGTTCGAACCAGAAATTTCCGCCCATACAAGTACGGGTGGAAATGGCTCATGGCAGCCAGCATTCCTCTTTTCCTCTTTTCCTCTTTTCCTCTTTTCACATTTTCCTCTTTTCCTCTTTTCTCCCGCCTCTGGAACAAACTCCCACACTCACTTCAATCACACTCCTCCCTCCAGGTTTTCAAAACAGCTGTTCACCACCATCTCTTATCTTCCCCCATCCAAAACCTTGATCTTTTCTACCCCCACTAATTCACCCCAGATCCACCTTGTTTGAAATTCCAACTTCTTTCCTGGAAGTCTTGGCAGTGTCCATATGTTTTATACCTCTCCCACCCCCCCCCCCCCCTTCCCATGCCTCCCCCCCAAAGCCCTCTCCCTCCCACAGTTCTCTCGATGTCTCCATGTCTCTCGGTCCCTGCTCTCAAATGTTGTGTTTGTGTCCTTCCCCCTCTCTCCCCATCTTGTCTACCGCTCCCGATGTCATTTGTTTTGTGTGTCTGTTTGTCTTTCTGTGTGATTAATGTTCGCTCTTTCACGAGCCTCGATCTTGTATACAAAAAAAAAAAAAAAAGAAGAAGAAAAAGCATAGCCAATAACTCTTTACGAGTGACGCAATAATTTCGCTCGGGCCTACTCATGGCCCGACTATAATATGCGATCACTCTCTCCACGCCCCCGTGTCTGGGACAAGACCACGCCAAAACCCTCCTGGCTTGCATCCGTGTCCAGGGTAAACGTCCCGTCACTGGTGTGGTAAGCTAGAATGGGTGCGGATGTCAAACACCCCTTCAATGATAGGAAGGCCTCATTGCACTCCCTCGTCCAATTAAACCTCATCCCCTTCTCCGTAAGCCGGTGAAGGGGCCTGGCTATCTCTGCAAATTTTGCCACAAAACGCCTGTAATAGGAGCAGAGTCCTAAAACCCCCCGCACCTCTTTAACGTTACGAGGTGCGGGCCACTCCTCTACCGCTGTAATTTTGCCTGGGTCTGTTTTTACCCCCTCGCGACTGATGACATGACCTAGATAGGCCACTTCTTTGGCAAACAAAGTGCACTTACTTAGGCTCAACTTTAACCCTGCCTGTCTGAGGCACCCAAACACCTGGTCCAAATTAGCTATGGCCTGGGGAAATGTTTTAGCATGCACCAGGACGTCATCCAGGTACACCAGGCATGACTGCCATGGCATGCCACCCAGCACATGCTCCATCAATCGTTCAAAGGTGGCAGGGGCGTTATACAAACCAAACGGCATCACAGTGAACTGATACAGCCCCTTACCTGTGGAAAATGCCGTTTTCTCCTTCCCTGCCCTATCCATCTCCACCTGCCAATACCCACTCTTATGGTCCAAGGTTGAGAACCAAAATGAGCCTACAATGGCATCGAGGGTATCGTCAATTCTTGGCAGGGGATACGAGTCTTTGAGTGTCACGTTGTTCAGTTGGCGATAGTCCACGCAAAACCGCGTGGTTCCATCTTTCTTTTTAACCAACACAACGGGTGACATCCAAGGACTTCCCGAGGACTTAATGATACCTGCATTGAGCATTTTTTCTACCTGTTCATCAACTTCCTCCCTTTTGCTCCAAGGGAGCCGTCGGGCGGGCTGACGAATAGGCCGGGCCTCACCGGTGTGGATCTGATGTTTCACCAGGCCCGTACATCCAATATCCTCGGAGGACAAGGAGAAGATGTCCAAATGGGTTTCAATTAAGGCCTCCCGTTGGGTCTGCTCCAACTCTACACTACTCCTGTTTACCATCTCACAAATGGGATCGGGCCAATTCCTACCAATTGCTAGAGACTCCCTCTGGGACGGCTCGGCTGGATGTTCTCGTCCCTCACTGCCGCGACTTCATGCCGGCTATCTTCGCGCCCCGTCCTATAGTGCATGGTTCTGTACTGATATTAATTACTCGGATGGCCACCACCTGCCCGTCCGTTTTTACGAGGGTGCGGCCCCAAACTAAGCCCGGGACGGACTGCGCTTCCACCGGTTCGACCAGGCCGCGGGACTCCTGCCAGGTTGGGCCAGTTCGCCATCGGGCCGGCACTATGGCCTCGGCCCGCGGGGGAATGGTCATGGCCTCAGAAGCCTCCAGCTCCGTCCTTTCGGCCGTGCTCACCCCGTCCAATGGCAGCTCATCTACTCCCACTTGCAGGGTCCCTCGGCACAAATCGATTTTACAACCGCTGGCAGTCAACAGGTCCAGCCCGATTAGGCATGGGTCGCACACCTCCGCCACCCAAACTTCTATTTCGCTTTTAACCGACCCTAACTTGAGGGTTACAAAACCACGCCCTATGATGTGTTACGTGCTCCTCCCCAAACCCCGGTCACGGTGTACCTCCGAGCCCCGAGAGGAGTCACGGCAGAAAGATGTGTTATTCTGTTTGTCAAAGATCAATGGTGAAACCACACCAATTGTTACCAACAAACAAGTATTGTATTAAGGTCACACAAGAATAACAGCACAAAAACAATAGTAATCAATTGTACAACCAATATATATCATTCCTATGATGGTACCATCAGTTTCGTGCAATATAACTCACTGTGCTCCAAGTGAGTGAAAATAACATTCCCAATGTCTCTTTCCCAGCTTCAAACCAAAGTCGATCCACGCTCCAATGATCGTCAGAACGATGTTGTATCGAGACCAGAATCCTGCTCGGTTGACAGGCACACTGCCAAAGATGGGCAAAGGTACCCTCAAGAGGCGACTGGGAAATCACACCTTCGGGTATGGACGTTCGACGGCTCCCAATCGGCGATCCACAAATTCCCACTCAAAATCCACGTTACACACACACACCAGGTTAACGTCTGGATGCGGTGAAATGGTTGAAGCGAGGTGAAAAGCCTGGAGCGATCCGAAAAACGGCGCGAGGCAAAATGGCCAGCGGCCCGTACTCGAGACGTAACGGCACTCCAATGATTCTCTTCGGAATCAACCGCAAAACCTGTCACGCAGGTTTAACTGTCACAGCGATAACAACTCTGTCGCAGGAATCCCTTTCCCAGGAAACCCAAAGTTCACTCGTGACCCCCGTTCACCAGCGTTTGCTCAAAACCTCAACGCAGCTCGGCTCCTTCTCCGACCTCACTTGCTCCGCCTCCTTCTCCGACCTCACTTGCTCCGCCTCCTTTTCCTCTTCCTCTTCCTCTTCTTCTTCGTCCGGTTCCCGATCCGGTTTCCGGTTTCTTTTTAAAACATTAATTTTTTTTACCTTTTGAAAACAGTTATCTCCAATTCACTTAAACGATAACAATAATAGTACATGGAACCAAAAATGTTTACAGTGGATGAGAACCACAACAACGGAAGTGACGAATCCGTAACAGATGGGGGCCATTACCCCGGTAGCCAGCTGCAAACTATGATTTTCCAGACGCTGGATTTTATCCCAGCCATATGCACTCGAATCAAGGACCACAGGGCTGCTAGCTCCTGTGTCCACTACGGCGTCTACCCCCACGCCGGCAATTTTGCACCGAATTGTCAAACTACCAGTACCAATTTAACCACAATAGATGACCTGTCGCGTCAATGAGGGCTCTTCTCCATCCCCTACTGCCGAACACGGCCCTGCATGCTCGGCACATATTAGTTTCCCGGGCCCTGGCGGGGGGGGGGGGGGGTGTCTGGGGTCGGCTAGTCCGACCCGTACGAGGCGGAGTTGATGGTCCCGACTGCCGGGGTCCGTCCCGGCGCGGGGTTCTGCACTCCCGCGCACGGTGACCCATCCGGTTACAATTATAACACCTCACCTGGTAAGGTGTGTGCCTCCAAAATTCCAAATTGCCCCCTCTGTAATCCCGAATTGGGGCATTTGATAGTGGCCCACCGCGTGCCACTGCTGGAGCTGCCTGCCATGGTCCAGATCCCACGAGGCGCTGGTCCACCAGCCTTCGGATCATGTCCTCCAGGTCCGGGCCCCTTTCAGGGGCGGACCCTCTCAGGGGCCCGCCACTAGCCACGGGCCCTGCCTGTCTCACTGCTACTGCATGACGCTCGCTCCCACGGGCCAGCGGCCTCGCTGCCTCATAACGGGCCGCAGCGTCGGCCGCCTGGCTCAGGGTCTGCGGGCGCCACATGGCGTGCTGTTGCCGAAGCTTGGGGTCCGAAAAGGCCTGGATAAAGTGATCCCGCGCCAAGCTCTCCTGGGAGGTCGCGGCCATGTCCGCGTGTGCTATCCACACTGCGCGGCGAATGTCATATACTAATTCCCTGATGGTCTCCTGGGGTTTCCTTTTTCGCACCGCTAGCTGAGCTTTAACAAGCTCGCTCTGCTGCTCCATGCCAAATCGATTAATTAAGGCCGAGCGGGGGTCTGGCAAGGTGATAGCACCCGGTGGTAAGGCAGTCAGAACCTCGGCCGCCATGCCGCGCAGGGCTCCCACGAGGTTTATCGCACCTTCGTCCGGCCCCCAACCGTTACCCCTACACACGTGGTCGAATTGCGCCAGGTACGCCCTCAAATCGCTCTTGCCGACGGCGCGAGCGGAACCTTATGGCCGCCCGATGTTCGGACCCCGTGCGCCGCTACCTGCGAGGTTAACGCGGGGCCGAACCGTTCGGGCCCCATAGTGCACTACCTCTTGGGGGCTCGCGTGTGTTCCCCGTCCCACTAAAGACAATCTCGGTCGGTGTCGATGCCTGGGCCGTCTCTTCGCAACCCGCTACCCACTCCATGCTCACACACCCTGGCACACACTCTTTCTCCACGCCCTCCATAACAGTCGCACACCTCGCTGTAGGCCTTTCACGAACGCCCGGGTCCATTCCGACCCACAAGCTCGTCGAACCTCCCCTCACACCAAACACATTTCCGCCATCATCGCCACTCACCTCGGGGCTTCTTCCTCCACGCTTCTCCTCCAACACCTGCAAACTTTTTATTTGGTCAGCAAGCACGTCATCACGATGTGAACACAGACCTTGCACATGCACATATTCCATCACCTCTTCCTTTATTTCATTGTTAGTCTCCCTCCGTCTCTTCTTAATTTCACTCATCCCTTCTTCTACTTCCTCCAGCTTTTGCTTCACCCCTTCTATCTCCCGGTGCGCCCCCGCAATCTCCCCTTCTAAGATTATCCTGGTTGTCTCTACATGTGTCCTAACCTCTCGTTCCCTCGTCCTCAACGTCTCTACCACGTCATCCATCCTTTTTGTCAGCCCCTCGTGCACCATTTGACGTTCCTTCTTTATTTCTTTTTGTGCTTCTTTCAGCCCCCCTATCACGTCAGTATCATGTCATTTCATTTTTCATCCCCACTTGCTCCTTTAATTCCTGTTGTCCTCACCATCAGTTTTTCTACCTCCCGAGTCAATTCCTCTATACCCCCCTGTAGTCTGGCTGTATTCTGCCTCAACTCTCTCCCCACGTGCTCCTCGCACCGCTTCACCTTTTTTTTTTTTTTTCTTTTTTTTGTATACTGAATCGAGGCTCGTGAAAGAGCTGACATTTACTTCACAAACAAATCAACCAGACAAACAAAATATATAAAAAGAGGGAGTGGAAGACAAGATGGGGAGAGAAGGGGAAGCACACAAACACAACATTTGAGAGCAGGGAGATGTGTGGAAGGGAGAGGGCTTGGGGGGAGGAGGCGTGGGAAGGGGGGAGGGAGTGGTATAAAATACAAGGACACCAAGGACTTCCAGGACAGAAGTTGGTATTTCAAAAAAGTGGAATTGGGGTGAAATTAGCGGGGGTAGAAAAGATCAAGGTTTTGGATGGGTGAAGATAAGAGATGGTGGTGAACAGCTGTTTTAAAGACCTGGAGGGTGGAGTGGGATTGAAGAGAGTGAGGGAGTTTGTTCCAGAGGCGGGAGAAAAGAGGAATGAAGGAGTGAAGGTGAGCAGAGAGTCTTGATTTTGGCAGTTTAACCATAAAAAGGTTGCAGGCAGATCTTGTGCGACCTGAAGGAATATTTGCGGGACAGAGCCCAGAGAGAGCTGGGGGGGCAAGGCCAGAGAGGAGTCGGTAGAAGACGGAAAGACCACCAACCTGCCTGCGGTGAGGGAGTGAGAGGCCCTTGGAGTTAGCTTCATTGTGGGAGATTCCAATGATTCTGAATGCTTTGGTTTCAACAGCGTGAAGACGAGCTAGGTGTGGGGCAGGAGCACCAGCCCAGAGGGGAGAGAAGTATTCCATTGAGCTGCGGATGAAAGCCTTGTATGTGGTGAGGAGCTCAGGTGTGCCAAGGAAGGACTTCGCACGACGGAGGATGCCCAGTCGGCGACTGGCTTTGGAGGCCAGATTTGAAATGTGGTTTTCCCAGGAAAGATCATGGCAGATAGTGAGACCCAAAAGCTTGAGTGACAGAACTTCTTGGAGAGGAATATTCAGAAAGTGGATGGGAGGGTTGTCCAGTCGGTCTTTTCGGAGAGACATCGTAAGAGTGTGAGATTTGTCAGGATTGAAAGACATGTTCCACTTGTTTGCCTAGTCTGTGATTTTGTCCAAGTCTGCAGAGAGTGAGGAGGCTGCAGACTGCCGATCTGAGGGATGAAGAATGGAGCGACAGAGAGTAGAGTCATCAGCAAAGAGATAGAGAGGATTTTCAAGAGAGTCAGAGAGATCATTGATGAAGACCAGAAAAAGCACAGGGCCCAGAACACTGCCTTGGGGGAACTCCAGCCTGAACAGGAAGAGGAGATGAGAGAAACCCATTCAGGGCCACACGTTCACTATGACTAGAGAGGAAGTCCGCCAGCCATGCGTGGGGATTTCCATGGATACCAAAAGAGGAGAGTTTGGTGAGCAGAGCGGGGTGCCAGACCGTATCGAAGGCACGTGATATGTTAAGGGAGACTGCTCTAATTTCCTGTTTGGCATTGAGGACCTCCATCCATTGTTGAGAAAGCAGAAGCAGCATGTCCAGAGTAGAGTGTCCAGGTCTGAAACCAAATTGATGATCACAGATCAAGCCATTGGAGAAGAGGAAAGATTTCATATCTGAAGCAATGAAGGATTCCATGACTTTGCTGATAATTGGGAGAAGGCTGATTGGTCTGTAGTTGCTGGGATCTGTTTTTGCACCTTTTTTGTGCAAAGCGGTGATGTTGGCAGATTTCCAAGCAGATGGAAGATGACCTTGAGCAAAAGAGAGGGTGAAGAGAACAGAGAGAGGGAGTGAAAGAGCGGAAGAACAGGATTTTAGGACCCGTGGGCTGATGCCGTCAGGTCCATTTGCAGAATCAGAGTCGAGGGTTGACAGAAACTTTTCCACCTTGTCAGGAGGAAAGGACGCAGAGTCCAGGAGCAGCTGGGTACGACTGGGTACGATGGGTACAGAGAGGGATGGGTTTGGGACACAAGATTTAGAGGCAAACACAGAGTTGAGGCATTCAGCTTTTTCACGTGCGGAGTCAGCCGTGTGGCCATTTGAGGTGAGGGAGGGGATGGAGGGGGAACAAACACCAGAAACAGATTTGACCAGACGCCACCAGGATTTGGAAGAGGGAGACAGATAAGAGAGTTCGGTCCTGAGAATGGAGAGATATTGTTTCCTGGCTCTCCTGAGGGTGGACACACACTTGTTTCGAGCTTTGTGAAAGGAAATGAGATTTCCTTCCATTGGATTTGCTTTCCAGGAGACGAAAGCAAGTTGTTTCTGGGCAATAGCCTCACCACAAGAATCCGTGTACCATGGATGGGAGGAAGGGTATGACAACTGTAGACGAGATGGGATAAATCTGTGCATGAGAGAGAGCAATTTACTTTGGAAGAATTCCCAGGATGAGTTGATGTCAGAGGCGGTAGAGATGGGAGACCAGTCCAGATGATTGATGGCTGCTTGAAGACCGTGCCAGTTGGCCTGAGTGTAATGCCAGACTCGTCGATGCTGAGGAGGCTCTCTGAGAATGGTCAAAGAGATGTCCACTTTAACAAGCACATGATCAGAAGAGCCGATTGGAGCAGAAGAAGAGCAGCAGACATTTTCAGGGAAGTTAGTCATAACCAAGTCCAGAAGAGAAGATGCTCCGTTGACTGAGATCCGGGTCGGGAAATTGACAGATTGTGTCAGTCCCAGTGAGTCACAGAAGTCCTTTGCTGAAGAGCCATGGCTGGTGAGAGAGGTACCCACCCCCAGCCAACTGGCATGGTGACAGTTGAAATCACCACATATGAGGAAGAGAGAGTTGGGATGGGTAGATAGAAGTTGGTCCATATTATCAGACAGCGAGATGTAGATGGAGTCATCACTGTTTGGTGGACGATACAACACACATATGAACAAAAGGTGGGAGTGAAGGGGAAGCCATAGCCAAAGGTATTCCTGGGGGTGAGGTGGAGAGAGGGCAGTGCAGGGTGAGTGAGGAAGAGAGTTTTTTATAAAGATAGCAACCCCACCTCCAGGACGAGGCTCAGGTCTATCATACCGGAGGAGGGAGTAACCTGGGATAGATACCAAGGAATCAGAGACATCATGAAGGAGGAAAGTTTCTGTTAAGCAGATCACGTCTGGTTTGTCAGAAGCAACCTGTATGGAGAGGTCAGACAAGTTTGAGCGAAGGCCCCGGATGTTTGAGGTCCATACTGTTAAGGAAGAGGAAGGGGGAGCATCGGATACAGAACAGGGGGGGGGGGGGGCGTAGCGGTAAGGTAAGATGTGGAAGACGAGGAAGAGGTAGGGAGAGCTGTTGAAGGTGTGTCAGAGATTACAGAATACCTTGGAGAAAGGGAAGAATGGGGCAGACAAAAGGTTTGATGGTGATTGGGTGAGGTGCAGTGAGGTGTTATTTGAGGAGGGGGAAGAGTGAGGCAGAAGGTTGAGGGAGATGAAGGTGAAAGTTGGAAGGTGGATGAAGCAGGGAGGACGCTTTGAGGAGGAGGGGTGAGAGGGGGAGTCTAGGAGGAGAGGAGCGAGGGAGAGTCTCGGAGGGGAGGGGTGTGGGGGGAGTTTAGGAGGGGAGGGGCAAGGGGGAAGATTTGAAAGAGATAGGTGATGGGGATGATTTGGAGGGGAGGGGCATGGGGTAGATTTCGAGGGGAGGGGTGATGGGGAAGTTTTGGAGGGAAGGGGTGATGGGGAAGATTTGGAGAGGAGGGGTGAGATTGGATTTTGAAAAGTGTACGATTAATGGGAAACGAACATTTATTGCAAAATGAGTTTCTTGAGACATTCGAGTCAAAAATACGTTTGAGGACGCTGAAGGATGGGTGGAGTTCTGGAGAGTTTAGGGAATGAATGAAAGATGCACTATAAGAGATGGAATTTTTTTTTGGAATGAATAGATTTGGTGAACAAGTCAAAAGCATCCTTTTATAGAAGAAGAAGAAGAAAAAGGTGTTATAGAATACGACAGAATACAGTTCTTCAGGGGACAGATGAAACATTTTTTACGACGTGATCACGTGATCACAAACAACGTGGTCGAAGAACAAACGAACAAATAAAAACGAACAAACGGATAAGAACAGAGAAGGAAAATATTTTTTGGGGTTTTTTTTTGGAGGAGATTTTAAAACAAGGAAGTATGGGGTGAAAAGACTGGGAAAACCAGAGACCAAAAGTAATTGCAGCGCGATCGAAGAACCACTGAGACAAAAACAAAGCCTCAAGCCAAGGTCGGACAGGGTAGCCTACTACACTAGGCCTCAGAATACGCGATATGAAAGAACCGACGATTCTGTACACAGGTATGAAAAACCAACACCGAGAATCCTATTAAAGACACCCCAATAGGTACATACACCGAAAGAAAGATACAGTTTCGATAAAAACACAATTGTGAAAAATTACTTAACTTTGAAAGCGTGCGCGCATGGACAGCTTTGAATAGACGATTGCCCACCTCGTCGCGTACCACTGATACTTCCTCGCTCAACCTGCGCCCTATGTCCTCCACCATTTCTTTTATTTCTTTCTTCGACGCCACCCTCATTTTATCCAATCCCGGGTGGATTTGTCCCCCATTTCTTTCAATTCTACTCTGGACATGCTGCTTCTGCTGTCTCAACAATGGATGGAGGTCCTCAATGCCAAACAGGAAATTAGAGCTGTCTCCCTCGACATATCACGTGCCTTCGACACGGTCTGGCACCCCGCTCTGCTCACCAAACTCTCCTCCTTTGGTATCCATGGAAATCTCCACGCATGGCTGGCGGACTTCCTCTCTAGTCGTCGTCAACGTGTGGCCCTGAATGGGTTTCTCTCATCTCCTCTTCCTGTTCAGGCTGGAGTTCCCCAAGGCAGTGTTCTGGGCCCCGTGCTTTTTCTGGTCTTCATCAATGATCTCTCTGACTCTCTCGAAAATCCTCTCTATCTCTTTGCTGATGACTCCACTCTCTGCCGCTCCATTCCTCTTCCCTCAGATCGGCAGTCTGCTGCCTCCTCACTCTCTGAAGACCTGGACAAAATCACAGACTGGTCAAACAAGTGGAACATGTCTTTCAATCCTGACAAATCTCACACTCTTACTATGTCTCTCCGAAAAGATCGACTGGACAACCCTCCCATCTACTTTCTCAACAATCCTCTCCAAGAAGTTCTGTCGCTCAAGATTTTGGGTCTCACTATCTGCCATGATCTTTCTTGGGAAAACCACATTTCGAAGCTGGCCTCCAAAGCCAGTCGCCGACTGGGCATCCTCCGTCGTGCGAAGTCCTTCCTCGGCACACCTGAGCTCCTCACCACATACAAGGCTTTCATCCGCAGCTCAATGGAATACTGTTCTCCCCTATGGGCCGGTGCTCCTGCCTCACACCTAGCTCGGCTTCACGCTGTTGAAACCAAAGCTTTCAGAATTATTGGAATCTCCCGCGATGAAGCTATCTCTGAGGGCCTTTCACTCACTCACCGCAGGCAGGTAGGTGGTCTTTCTGTCTTCTACCGACTCCTCTCCGGCCTTGCACCCCCAGCTCTCTCTGTGCTCTGTCCCCCAAATATTCCTACAGGTCGCACAAGATCTGCCAGCAACCCTCTGATGGTTAAACTGCCGAAATCTCGGCTCTCTGCTCACCTTCACTCTTTCATTCCTCTTTTCTCCCGCCTCTGGAACAAACTCCCTCACTCCCTTCAATCCCACTCCTCCCTCCAGGTCTTTAAAACAGCTGTTCACCACCATCTCTTATCTTCCCCCATCCAAAACCTTGATCTTTTCTACCCCCGCTAATTCACCCCAGATCCACCTTGTTTGAAATTCCAACTTCTTTCCTGGAAGTCCTGGCAGTGTCCATATGTTTTATACCTCTCCCACCGCCCCCTTCCCATGCCCCCCCCCCCCCCCAAAGCCCTCGCCCTCTCTCAGATCTCTCGATGTCTCCATGTCTCTCGGTCCCTGCTCTCAAATGTTGTGTTTGTGTCCTTCCCCCTCTCTCCCCATCTTGTCTACCGCTCCCGATGTTATATGTTTTATGTGTCGGTTTGTCTTTCTGTGTGATTAATGTTCGCTCTTTCACGAGCCTCGATCTTGTATACAAAAAAAAAAAAAAAAAAAAAAAAAAAAAAATTGACCACCCATTTTGTTTTCCAACCCCTCCATGTTACACCTTGCTTCGTCCCTCATTTCTCCCATCTGTTTTCCCAATCGCTCACCCTGAGCCTTCATTTCTTTCATTTGATTAGCCATCCGCTCCCCCATTTGGTTCATTTCTTCACTCCTTTTATTATTTTCGCATTTTGACTCTGCCATGTATGCGCCGAATCGTGTCATGAATTGCCGCAGGTCAAAAACCGTTGGTACAACGGGCTCGGCTTCCGCCGCCACGTACGAAGCGCCGCCATTTCCTTCCCCTGCTGCCGCACCCTCATCTACTTTCCCTTCTTCTACCAACTCCTCCTGTGGGTCCTGGGTCATTAATTTTTCCTCCATTATTCCCACTGGCATTTGACCGCCTTGGCCAGCCATGGTACGAATTTAATTTTGATTTTAAAACTATATTTCGTCCACTCGTAATTTGGAGTGCGTGAAGTGCACTCCAAGTCCAATTATCTCACACTCCCAGACACCAATTTGCTGCGGCCAATTTGTCAAAAAAATTTTTTTCCAGGGTTCAAATCCCACTCCTGACTACCAATTTGTTGCGGATCTCCCGAAGCCCGTTCCCGTTACAAAGGGCGGGGGGGGGGGGTTAAACCCCTTTTTTCCCCCTGGGTCTTCGGGTCCGCGAGGCCGAATCGCCACTTCTGGAGCAAACGTGAAAAAGGGTATCGGAACAACTTCGCACGTACCTTTAACCCACGCTGCCACGAAAGCGGGGACTTAACCTCGCACCAGCCACGCTTAATCGAGTACGCCCGAGCGGTATGCGTATCACGTGACCCGTGCTGTTACTTTTATGGAACCCGATTCGAGCGGTTTTATTCGTACCATGCGAAGCCAATGGATGGAAGGGACGAGAACGGTCAAATCAAAAGAATAACACAATTTATTATTATTTACAATGATCAGGATGAAGGAAAGGGGACACAGAGCAGAAGCTTAATCAATCTTAACATTCCCCAGACGCAGGGCCCACTCACGCACACGGGGAGATGGAGGAAGAATGATCGCGCGCCAAACGTGCTTTGCCGTCGGTCGCTCCGGAACAGCTCGCCCGGCGTGGCTCTCTGGCAGTCACGGCACGTATGCAGGCGAAGGCAGGCAGGAGGAGATCGCGTGTCTGTAGCCCGGCACGGGTCGTCCTCTCGAGCGCGCGATTAATACAGCGCAGAGCGCAGGGCACGTGGAAAGTTCGTGTGACAATCTCGATCACCGCAATTCAACGCACCCATTCTGCGGCGTGGTTCTCGTGCGTGTTCAAGCTCAACTCAACTCACTCTCACAGGGAACTGTAACTCAGCACTTGAACTCACGATACTCTCCGGCTCTGACTGACGTGCACACGACTCTGACTCAGAACTCTTCCCACCTCTTCTCTGAACTGAGGTGGGGGGGTTCGGAGCAGGGTTTTATGGCCCCGCCCCAGAGTCTCACTCAAATGTTGCAAACCCCACCTCTGGTCGTCGTGGTTAGCCACTCCCCTCGAGCCTGATTGGTGGCTCGTTCTTAACGACCACTCCCTCCTGCAGCGCCTCCCTTCGGCCTCGCCTGACTTGTTCAGGGTTCAGGGTGACATAGTTCCGAACCCGAAGGATCGGTAACCGACACAATTTCGGTCTTCGAGGCCGGCCGATAGGCACAGTGTGACCAGAAGGGACGAGGTTCTCCTGACCACGTGGCCCTCGACTTGGTGGGGTTTGTCCGCACAATGTGGGCGCTTCAGGATGAACTTTAGCCGGGGAGCATTTGGGCGCCCTGGTCTGATACTGCCGCCCATGCGCAGCACACCTTGTGAGTGCACGTGGGTCCCGGTGGTCCCACTGGCCTAGCG
Source organism: Myxine glutinosa (assembly GCF_964187855.1). Taxonomy (NCBI): domain Eukaryota; kingdom Metazoa; phylum Chordata; class Myxini; order Myxiniformes; family Myxinidae; genus Myxine; species Myxine glutinosa. The sequence continues at coordinate 24,863,943 of NC_136266.1, read as the reverse complement.
CTACCATGTTTAGACAGCGAAATCCGTCCCCGGGCACCGGCACCTACTCCCGGAAGTCGAGAGAATAGCGGCGCCAGGCACGGTAGGACACCCGTGGAGCCCCGGCGGACCAGGGACGCACGAGCCTACGCGTTAGCGTGCTACGGCGGAGCCAACGGCTTCGGCCACGGCCGGGCCGATATTCGGCCCGGTCGCACCGGAAATGAACTGGTTCGATGCCTGCGCTGGGGAGGTCGCGGGCGACTGAGATGTATTAACAAATTAATTAATTAATTTGAGACGTCCGATTTCTAGTGTTTGGAAATTTGGAAGAGCTTGACCCTAGCCTTTCCCTTGCGAGGGCAAGGAGGAACTTAACACTTAACACTTAAGCTTAGCTTGAGGTACACCCTGACCAGCGCTCACGGTGGGACGGCAAGGCAACCAGAAGGGACGAGGTTCTCCTGACCACGTGGCCCTCGATCTGGGAAGCGAGAAGCGTTCCATTAGTGGACGCGCCCCTCACGCCCGACTTTTGGGCGGCCCCGGCAGGCCGTTTGTTTTGACGTTCCGTGACAGGCCCCGCACCCCCACCTCCGGGCCGACCGGGCGACCGGAATGAATCCCGGTGTCCCGATCCGAACCTTCAGAGTGGGCCGGCTGGGGAGTGACTGGCACCCCGTACCTGCACTTTCCGTCCCTGCGGTCCCAAATACCGGAACCACCCGAATACTACTTTATTCGACAAAATGAGGTGCAGCCTACAGCCTTAGAAAACCAACCCTATATAAGTCAATATCTCCAACGACACAGGTGCGCATTCGTGCCGCGTGACGTGGTGACGTCATCGCGTTTTCACCTTAAAAGACCTATTTGATATAAGTTAATATTTTGAATTAGTCGGTCAATTTTTGCCCAATCTTTGCTAAATAAAGGTTGTCCTTACTTACCTAGTGGTGTTCCTATCCACCACAAGTAACCCGGTGTCATAATCGAAAACCGATTCACTGAAAACCGATTCAAAATGGCCCCTCGCTACGATTTTCCACGATCACATTTTATTTTCACCACTTCAAATCGACCGAATTTCACCAAATAAGATACCACACTCGATGCGGGGATCTCATTTTCGTGGCAAAACTGTACACAGAATTCAAATTCGTTGTGAAATGGAGCCGTGCACCATAAAACCAAAATTTCCTCGGAATCGAGTCGTGCCGGGGACGCGACGACGTCACTGCGCCCCAGCCTTAGAAAACCAGCCTTATATAAGTCAATACCTCCAACGACACAGGTGCGCATTCGTGCCGCGTGACGTGGTGACGTCATCGCATTTTCACCTCAAAAGACCTATTTGATATAAGTTAATATCTTGAATTAGTCGGTCAATTTTTGCCCAATCTTTGCTAAATAAAGGTTGTCCTTATATAACGTAAAATGTTCGCGGGACCGCCCTCGCCAAATAAAGGTTCCCGTTGCCTACAGATAACCCTCTATCCTCCTAGAGGCGAAGTCAGGATGAACTGCGGAATGAAAATAAAGTCCCTCGGCGACGAAAATTTAACATGGAGTTTTCCTATGTAACTTTAACCTGAAGTAATTTTACCAAAAATCATCGACATTTCGCGGGGCCAGTTCTATCGAGTGTTAAGCTAATCTATCGACTGCGAAATCTGGAAACAGAATTAAAATCCGAGTCTCCCTTAGCTCTGGGGGCCCCCCAAAACAAATCGCATTAACCTTAATGAAAAACTTCCGAACTCCGAAAATCCCAAATCTCACACCATCCGATGTCAATCCATATATTTACACATCGCTCCGAACGTTATGCATCTAATGATAAGCATAAAAACCATCAAAAAATATTTTAAAACCACTTTATTGGACAAAATGAGGTGCGGCCTAACTTCTAGTCAAGACCACGGCCCGAACACGATTCCTTCACTCGACGATAACTACCACAATATAAGTCGCACAAATTCGTAACATACCTTTTTCTTGTCGCGGTATACTCACGCTTCTCGACGCAGTGTGGAAAAGGAGGGATTCTGACTTAGAGGCGTTCAGCCATAATCCCTCAGAGGGTAGCTTCGCGCCGCTGGCTGCTCAGCCAGACGCACGCGCCAAGTCACTGCACCAGGTCACTGCGTGCTGACGTCACTGCACTTCAGTCTTGGAAAACTAATTTTTATATAAGTTAATATTTTCAACAACTCGGTCAACCTTTGACCAATCCTCGCCAAACAAAGGCTCCCGCCACCCACAGATACCCCTCTATCCTCCTAGAGGCGAAGTCAGGATGAATTTCGCAACAAAAATAAAGTCCTTTTGGTGACGGAAATTTAACACGGGGTTTTCCTATGTAACATTACCCTGAGGTAATTTCACCAAAAATCCTCGAAATTTCATGGGTCCAGCCCCACTGAGTGCCTCAGGCCTCTCAAGTCCCTTCACAGAGTCGGGCTAGAGTCAAGCTCAAAAGGGTTTTCTTTCCCCACTGCTTCCGCCAAGCCCGTTCCCTTGGCTGTGGGTTCGCTGGATAGTAGATAGGGACAGTGGGAATCTCGTTCATCCATTCATGCGCGTCACTGGTTAGATGACGAAATGAATGAATTTCATTCATTTCCACTGCATGATTTTAGGGTGACATAGTTCCGAACCCGAAGGATCGGTAACCGACACAATTTCGGTCTTCGAGGCCGGCCGATAGGCACAGTGTGACCAGAAGGGACGAGGTTCTCCTGACCACGTGGCCCTTTACTTGGTGGGGTTTGTCCGCACAATGTGGGCGCTTCAGGATGAACTTTAGCCAGGGAGCGTTTGGGCGCCCCGGTCTGATACTGCCGCCCACGCGCAGCACACCTTGTGAGTGCACGTGGGTCCCGGCGGTCCCACTGGCCTAGCGCTACCATGTTTAGACAGCGAAATCCGTCCCCGGGCACCGGCACCTACTCCCGGAAGTCGAGAGAATAGCGGCGCCAGGCACGGTAGGACACCCGCGGAGCCCCGGCGGACCAGGGACGCGTGAGCCTATGCGTTAGCGTGCTACGGCGGAGCCAACGGCTTCGGCCACGGCCGGGCCGATACTCGGCCCGGTCGCACCGGAAATGAACTGGTTCGACGCCCGTGCTGGGGAGGTCGCGGGCGACTGAGATGTATTAACAAATTAATTAATTAATTTGAGACGTCCGATTTCTAGTGTTTGGAAATTTGGAAGAGCTTGACCCTAGCCTTTCCCTTGCGAGGGCAAGGAGCAACTTAACACTTAACACTTAACACTTAAGCTTAGCTTGAAGTACACCCTGACCAGCGCTCACGGTGGGACGGCAAGGCAACCAGAAGGGACGAGGTTCTCCTGACCACGTGGCCCTTGATCTGGGAAGCGAGAGGCGTTCCATTAGTGGACGCGCTCCTCACGCCCGACTTTTGGGCGGCCCCGGCAGGCCGTTTGTTTTGACGTTCCGTGACAGGCCCCGCACCCCCACCTCCGGGCTGACCGGGCGACCGGAATGAATCCCGGTGTCCCGATCCGAACCTTCAGAGCGGGCCGGCTGTGGAGTGACTGGCACCCCGTACCTGCACTTTCCGTCCCTGCGGTCCCAAATACCAGAACCACCCGAATACCACTTTATTCGACAAAATGAGGTGCGGCCTACAGCCTTAGAAAACCAACCCTATATAAGTCAATACCTCCAACGACACAGGTGCGCATTCGTGCAGCGTGACGTGGTGACGTCATCGCGTTTTCACCTTAAAAGACCTATTTGATATAAGTTAATATTTTGAATTAGTGGGTCAATTTTTTCCCAATCTTTGCGAAATAAAGGTTGTCCTTACTTATCTAGTGGTGTTCCCTATCCACCACAAGTAACCCGGTGTCATAGTCGAAAACCGATTCACTGAAAACCGATTCAAAATGGCCCCTCGCTACGATTTTCCACGATCACATTTGATTTTCACCACTTCAAATCGACCGAATTTCACCAAATAAGATACCACACTCGATGCGGGGATCTCATTTTCGTGGCAAAACTGTACACAGAATTCAAATTCGTTGTGAAATGGAGCCGTGCACCATAAAACCAAAATTTCCTCTGAATCGAGTCGTGCCGGGGACGCGACGACGTCACTGCGCCCCAGCCTTAGAAAACCAGCCTTATATAAGTCAATACCTCCAACGACACAGGTGCGCATTCGTGCCGCGTGACGTGGTGACGTCATCGCGTTTTCACCTTAAAAGACCTATTTGATATAAGTTAATATCTTGAATTAGTCGGTCAATTTTTGCCCAATCTTTGCTAAATAAAGGTTGTCCTTACTTACCTAGTGGTGTTCCTATCCACCACAAGTAACCCGGTGTCATAATCGAAAACTGATTCACTGAAAACCGATTCAAAATGGCCCCTCGCTACGATTTTCCACGATCACATTTTATTTTCACCACTTCAAATCGACCGAATTTCACCAAATAAGATACCGCACTCGATGCAGGGACCTTATTTTCGTGGCAAAACTGGACACAGAATTAATATTCGTTGTGGAATGACGGCGTGCACGATGGAACAAGATCTCCTCGGAGTCGAAATTCGTGCCGCGGAACGTGGTGACGTCATCGCGCTTTACCCTTAAACGACCTATTTTATATAAGTTCATATTTTGAATAACTCGGTCAATTTTTGCCTAATCGTCGCCAAATAGAGGTTGCCGTTACCTGCAGATAACCCTCTATCCCCCTAGAGGCGAGGTCAGGATGAATTTCGTAATAAAAATAAAGTCCTTAGGCGACGGAAATTTAACATGGGGCTTTCCTATGTAACTTTACCCCGAGGTAATTCCACCAAAAATCCCCGAAATTTCGCGGGTCCCATTCTATTGAGTGTTAAGCTAATCTAGCGACTGCAAAATCTGAAAACAGAATTAAGATCCGAGTCCCCGTTCACTCTCGAGGGCCTCCAAGAGCAAATCGCATATATTCCTAATGAAAAAACTCCGGAGTTCCTAAATCCCAAATCCCATGCCATCCGATGTCAATCCATATATCCACACCTCGCTACGAACGTTATGCATCTAATGATAAGCATAAGAACCATCAAAAAATATTTTAAGACCAGTTTATTCGACTAAATGTGGCGCGGCCTAGCATCTAGTCAATACCAAGTCACCAAGGCCGACCACGCATCCCGACCCCAAATTCCTCATTCGACGATAACTAAACAATATATTATATGACTCGCACCGTACATACCTCCTTCTAGTTCTTGATCTTGTCTTGGTATACTCACTCAGTCTCACCCTCGCACAGGTAACCGAGGTTGAAGAAACGGCGAAGCGAGGCGACCACCAACAAACACGTCCTCGCCTCGCATTTCCTCCCGCCCACACAATCGCAGGGAAGATGGAGGGAACAAAGGCAGGAAAGAACGAGAGGGAAAAAGTGTCCAGTGCACTCTATCACGACTGAATCCTCTCAGCTCCCCCAAATGGCGTCTGCTCTGCCTCGTGTCCAGTCCAACCTGAACGTGGCCACGTGGCCACGTTCTTTTGGCAATAACATGCCTGCCACGTGGCATGTTATTGCCAAAAGAACCGCCCGACTCACGGACCTGCTCAACGCAAAACTAAACACAGGAAAGGACTACGCTTACATTCACGAAGAAATAACTGAACTATCGCGAGGCTTCATGTGGTGGTGCGTCTACCTACGAGGGGGAATTAACCTTTATTCCAAAACCACAACAATATATATATATATATATATATTGTTGTGGATTTGAGAATGGTGTTGTAGTTTTTATTATCGATTTATTATTGCAAATAGGTCGCCAGCAAAGAAGTTGACAACATCTGGAAGAACCATGGCCAGCAGAGGGAGCCGAAGAGGAAGACCAGCACCAGGGTTTGTTGGTTTATTTTTTATTATTGAACTGTGGTGACTGTGCACCGATTGGTGCTTGATGGTGTTTTGGTGCTTTCTGGTGCGTCGATGCAGCATAGGCTGTTCCCCCCCTCCCCCCCCCCCCCCAAAAGAACAATCACAGGTCCTGGGTTAGTTTTGTAAATACCAGTAGCGTCATTGTAAATAATGCGCCCCCACCGTAAGTGTTTAGTTTGAAAACCATTCCGCAATTTGGTTAGCTGTGGGCGTGAGTCTGTTAGGCAGGGTGCAATGGAGCAGCGGGACATATTTATTTGTGTTTTAAAACTGTCACACTCAGGGTCAGGTTAAATGTAGAGGGAACTACACCTACGTGCCACACTAAACGTAAAAGTAATAAGCCCGGGACGTGCCTAAGAGGAGGAGGGTGCAGTGTTGTGGATTTGAGAATTGTGTTGTAGTTTTTATTATCGTTGCAAGTGTAATGAAATTGTTGTAAATATCACCCTCCTTCCTCCAGTTGTTGTGTATAAAGGTCAAAAGGTCGTTCCTGTAGTTATTTCATATACCACGTAGCCAATCATATATCCTTCTATACAGTTATCTCCTTATTCTCTGTAGGTTAAGGCCTTGTCTTCCATTAATTTAACACTCCATTGCACCGAATTCAAATAGAGTAGATTCCCTGCACATCCCCCCTTTCGTCAATTGCCAACTGCACTGGGCGGTTTGCTACATTCTGCCGCTGCTGTGGGGTTGTGTTTGTTTTCACCCCAAATAGTCCTTGAGCCAACCGGCCATATTTTGAAGTGAATGCTCCGGCGGGGGGAGTAATTCTCATTATGATTTTCCATTAGACCAATGTCTCAAGTGTCAGAAAAGGTGTGATGGACATCTGAGAACGGTAGCTTAGTGCCCGGATGGACGCCATCTTTGAAACCACCCAGCTCGAAAATGCCCATTTGGTGGGGTACATTGTTGCACGTGTATCTCGACTTCTATACTAGCTATCGATGTGCGGTTGACGACTAAATATACGTCCGATGTGTACCGTCTAAATAAAAAATAATATGAAGCATTTTGTTTTAGATTAATTATTATAAAAATCAATTATCGAAAAAAAATCGTATATTTTTCAATATTTTATTATTAGACTTGTACTTTTTTTAGTGAAACAACACTGGTATGATTTTCCAAATTATGCATTGTGCTACACCGTTTATCTGTCTATAAAAATAACTCAAAAACTAAAACATATCATCCACCACGAGTTTACACAAAAAATATATGAAAAGGCATGCACTTTCCACAAACCGAAACTATGTCAGTTGGAATTTCCCGCCAATAATCAACCCACAGAACCCAGTGCCGAAAGTGACGTCAGTCTATTCTATATCTATATTCTATATTCTATATCTCAGTCTGAGATTTGTTGCGGTGACCTGATTAATTTCTGAGGGGGGGGGGGGGGGGGTGGGTGGCTTAAGAACTAAAAGTGAACATGTTAGATGGCGCCACATACAACTCTATTATAGAGTTGTATTGCGGCGCCATCTAACATGTTCACTGACTTGGATGAGTATGTCTATGTAAGCTGGCGAGCTTTTCCGATATCGGAGTAATCTAACGTCAGTCTTTTTGTTCTTTCAGCTGAGATGGCCGGTGTCGAGGCGAAACGGGCGAAGATTGAACCTGAGTCCGGAACGTGCATCCTGTGCAGCAAGAAGTCGCCACTCTCTGAACTAAGCAAGGCAGCGGGCAACAGTTCTTGGAAGACATTGTGTGACGCAGCCGCAGTTAGAAACTTTTATCCAATTCTAAAGCTAGTCCAAGAAGGCGCAGTTGAACTTCCTAATATTCCAATATTATACCATAGGGCTTGTAGATCAGACTTCACTCACAAAAACCACCTAGCTACTTTGACCAATGCAGCTAGAAGTTCTTCAGTTGATACTGGCGATGCGGTGCGACGGCGATCATCACGGGAAGAGACAGGATCAACTTCAACGGTCTACGATGATAAATGCATTTTTTGCCAGCGTGCTTCAAAATTCATAAAAGGCAGTCGTACCCGTGAAACAGTTGTCTTGGCTGTTGAACTTCGAGCAGATAAGACAACAAGAGATGCTGCGACAGCTCGCAATGATGAGAGAGTTTTGGCATTGACTACACGAGATATGGTTGCAGCTGAGGCTCACTACCACTTCTCCTGCTATAGAAACCACACACGGCCCCAAAAACCTCAAGTAGAAACTGACATTGAAGATAATATCGAGAAAAAAGAAATGATACGATGTATATTCAATTTCATTCGCACTGACTTGTTCTTGAACCCGAGGATTGTTCCAATAGTTGATGTTGCAACAGATATCCTGTCTTCAGATACATTTTCAGTTGATGTTCGTGACTCCATCAAGAAGAATCTGCAGCGCACATTACAAAGAGAGTTTGGAGAATCGCTCATCTTCTTCAATGTGAAACACCGTGTATACTTGATGCCCGATAATCTGACAAAGCGAGAGATTGCTGCAGAGTGCGTAAACCTGAAAGCAGAAGTGAAAGCATTTGAACGAACGGACGGTGAAAGTAACATTGTGCGTGCAGCTACTTCACTGCGACACCAGATCAAAGATGCTCATTACAATGAACGTTGGCCGCCTCAGCCAGCAGAACTCACTTCAGATTACGTGAAGATACCAGATTCTCTTCGTGTATTTCTGCATACTTTGATTTGCGGGAGTGGGGGTAGCTCTGCGCGTGCCGACACACTGGTATGGTCGATGGCTCAAGATATCATCAATGCTGTACACCGGGGTACCATCAGAACATCGAAGCATGTCCTACTTCCGTGGGTCATGAAAACGCTCACCGGTAATACAGAGGTCATCAGAATATTGAATCGACTCGGGCACGGATGTTCGTACACAGTTCTGGAAGAAATCGAGACAGCGCTATGCATAGACAAATTAGCAAGTGTGGAGAAAGATACAGTACCACTTCCGTCACATGTGCACCCTTCGGTCCCGACTGTATTAGCATTCGATAACATCGACAGGCTAGAGGAATCGCTGAGTGGTGGCGGAACATCGCATCGCGTCAACGGTATCATCGTCCAACCGAAGTCGCAGTCGTGTTTGCCGCCCCAACCTCCATCGGCAGTATCCAAAGCAGATAAGAAGCGATCTATCCCGTCATCCAGCGATTTAGTTCCAATATACAGCGGTGGGAAACGAGAGGGCCCACCTGCAATCAAGCCTGCAGATCTTTCTGACACTCTTGCAGGCGCAACATCCCTTGCGCAGCGCCGAAATCACGTATGGATTATGACTCGCATGCTGGAACCATGCGACCAGACAATCAGTTCGTGGACTGGTTTCAACATCATGACTAGAGATCGTGTTCAGGTGACGGAAGATGTAGTTGGCTACCTGCCGACTATAAACGCGCCTGCCACAGATATGGCAACAGTGCAAGAAATCCTCAGAGAAGCTCTGAACATCATGTCATCACTTCAGCTTGAGCGTGAAAGGGTCAATGAAAAAAACGAACAAAGCTGCACTTGCAAAACACATGGAAGGTCTTGTGGAACCAGCCGAGAACGTTGACAAGCGAAGTGCAACAATAATTGATGCGATGGCTCTCATACAAAAGATGCATGGCGAGAACGACACGTTCGAAGAACTATCTGACCGCATCCTTGCTGCAGCGCTTCACGCTGGTCAAGGCAGTGAGCGCATCGATGTTGTCTTTGACACATACACAGAAGAATCCATCAAAGCAGCTGAGCGTGTGAACCGCGGTTCAAATGAAGGCATCAGTTTCAGCAAGATCAGACCCGCACACAAAATCATGAACTGGCGGCGTCTCCTTGCTTGCAGCCAGACAAAGGAGAAACTGGTTGTGTTTCTGGCGGAGTCGTGGAAACATGAAACAAATCGCGAAAAGCTAGGCAACAGAACACTGTATGTCACCTGTGGTGAAAAATGTCTGGTACTGACCCGCGATAGGTGGAAGTTGGTGCAAGCACTCGAATGTAGCCACGAGGAAGCAGACACGCGTATGTTTCTCCACGCAAAGCACGCCGCTACCCACTACAAGACGATCATCTTAGTGGCAGATGACACCGACGTTCTGATCATCAGTCTTCATCTCAGCAGAACCATCGATAGTCAGCTCTTCATCAGACGAGGAACAAAGGTTCGAGTCAGAATGATCGACGTTGGAAAGTTGGCTGCGGTATTGGGGTCTGGAGTTTGCAGTGCATTGCCAGGGCTTCATGCATGGAGCGGGTGTGACACTGTGAGTGCTCTGGCTAGCCAAGGAAAGATAAAGGCTTTGAAGCTTGTGCAAGCGAATGAGCTGTATCTTCAAGCATTCACAGATCTGGGATCTTCGTGGAATGTACCAACAGACGTCTTCAATAGCATTCAGGCCTTCACGTGTCAGCTGTACGCCAAGAACACGAAGATCGTCGGTGTTAATTCGCTCCGTTATCACATGTTCTGTTCAAAGAAGGGCCAGATCGAATCTGGACAATTGCCGCCTTGTGAAGACTCCTTGATGCAGCATACGCTTAGGGCCAACTATCAGGCGGCTATCTGGCGACGCAGCCTTGAAAACCTACCAGACGTCCCAACACCATCAGCAGGACATGGTTGGGAACTCGATGATGGCGGTTCGCTCACAATCCGATGGATGGCGGGTCTACCAGCTCCAGATGTCGTCTTGAATCTCATCTCATGCACATGCAGAAGGACGTGTCGACCGTCAGATTGCTCCTGCATACTGAATGGGTTGAAGTGCACTGTTGTGTGTAAGCTGCAGGGATGCTCCAACATGGTGCAGGATGATGCTATCGTGGCTCAGGATGCCAATGACTCTGATGGCGACTCTGATGATTAACTTTGTGTGCACTGTATATTGTATAGCATATGTTGTTCTCTATTATAATGCAGGCCAAATTGCCTGAAAATCTTTATAGACAGATAAACGGTTTAGCAAAATGTATAATTTGGAAGATCATACCGGTGTTATTTGACTAAAACATGACATGTTCAATGATACCTCCGCTTGCTTATTAGGAATATACATCGTATGGTGTTAAAATCAGCTCCATACGTCTTTCCAAACTCTAGTAATGAATAATTAATATAATTGGCGGCCATTTTGAAATCCAAGATGGCCACCAAAGTGCAGATTTCCTATGTAACAATTTCCGCCTGCTTATTAGATATCGTATGGTGTTAAAATCCTCTCCGTACGACATTCCTAACTTGCGTTATCGTCAGAATAGATAATGCCAGCGGCGGCCTAAGTCATTTTATGCCTCTTTACATTTATTTGTTGTAAACTCGTGGTGGATGATATGTTTTAGTTTTTGAGTTATTTTTATAGACAGATAAACGGTGTAGCACAATGCATAATTTGGAAAATCATACCAGTGTTGTTTCACTAAAAAAAGTACAAGTCTAATAATAAAATATTGAAAAATATATGATTTTTTTTCGATAATTGATTTTTATAATAATTAATCTAAAACAAAATGCTTCATATTATTTTTTATTTAGACGGTACACATCGGACGTATATTTAGTCGTCAACCGCACATGGATAGCTAGTATAGAAGTCCAGATACACGTGCAACAATGTACCCCACCAAATGGGCATTTTCGAGCTGGGTGGTTTCAAAGATGGCGTCCATCCGGGCACTAAGCTACCGTTCTCAGATGTCCATCACACCTTTTCTGACACTTGAGACATTGGTCTAATGGAAAATCATAATGAGAATTACTCCCCCCGCCGGAGCATTACTTTTGGTCTGGCTCAAGGACTAAAACTCCATTGAGCACGAGGTCATCTCGGAGCGGAAGGTGGGAGGAGTCAGCCCAGCATGGGGAACAAGGCGTGGCCTTGCCAACGCCTCCTCTAAGGGCGGGATCCGCGAGCCCTCGCGACCAATCAGGGCCGAGGCGACCTCACCGATGGGCGTGTCCTGGATGCCGGCGGCTTGATCGCCCGAGGCGAGATATAAGCGCGCGCGGAAGCCTTTGTGGGAGAGACGGGAGATATACGGCGAAGAGACAGCGAACCATTAAGTTCAAGAGGGAGGAGTCCAGAGAGCGAGTTCAAGAGAGGGAGAGAGCCAAGAGAGTGAGAGAGTCCTGCGAGTTGCGAGACAGAGAGAGAGAGAACCCGTCACGCCAGACCCCCCACCAGCAGCTTTGGCTCGACCAGCAGCTTTGACTCCACCAGGTAGCGTTGGCTCCACCAGGCAGCTCCGACCCGTTACCCCGCGGGAACCAGGATCGGTGGCATCGGTGGCCGTCGAGATCCAGCCCGACGTCCCGTGCGGGATCAAGCTCCAGCCTGCTCCGTGCCTTCCTCTCCCTCCAGCCATCCACCTCCTGCTATTCCTGTCATCATCCACCGTGTAAGTGTGCTCGTAAGCTGTCTTTGTGTGTCTTGTCCCTGGGTATAAGTAAGACTGCCATAGGTAAGCTAGCGTTGCACTGTGTCTCCTTGCTTCTTTCTGTCTTTTATTTTATTATCCTTCCTTCTTCCTTGGTTTCTTTAATTGTGTAAATAGTAGTAATATATAGTATTCGTATTCCCAACCTTTTGCCTTTGTCTTCTTCTTCTTCACATCCGTCGTCTTTGTCTTTTCTCCATTGACAACCTGTGGCACGATTTGGCCAACGTAAAGAATCGGGTCTAGTCTTGGTAAATGGCTCACGCCGCAGTTCGCTTCGCTCGGCGCAAACATCCAATCCATTACGCTGCGGCCGTGAGCGGGGGAGTATTTCCTCGTGCGTCGGGAAGCGCTGGTAATTAGGTCATAGGATGTTTGGGCCGACTACCCTACCCAGCACCGACCGGGCGTGGCGTCATACCCCCGGGACCACGTCGGTCAGTCATAAGCGAGGGGATTAATCCCCCCTTGGTAAGTGGGGAAGGCCGACGTTGGATTCCGTAACAATATATATATATATATATATATATATATATATATATATATATATATATATATATATATATATATATATATATATATATATATTGTAACGATTTTGAGAAGTGTGTAACGAATTTGAGAAGTGTAACGGTTTTTGAGAAGTGTAACAATTTTGGAGGAGGTGTAACGAATGTGAAAACGTTACAATGTGAACGTTACAATGTGAACGTTACAAACGTACGGTACCACCCTGTAATGTAAATAATGGTCGCAGTCAGCGTCCTAGTTAAATTGCATGAAATGTACACGCAGGTCACGATATATCTTTTAAATAGTGTATTTCCTTATTCCATGTAGGCTAAGTATGTGTTTTCCCACTAGATTGACTTTGCATTGTATCAAACAAAATAAGCGTAGGCCCTTCCAATTTCCCCAAAACCTCCCTTCCAATTGCCTTCCGCATTTTGGCTGGTTTTCTTCAAACCACCATTGGCCACGAGGTAAGGTTGGGGAAGAAAGGCGTGTCTCCACCTCATCATAAGAGGGAAGGAGTGAACCAGCCCTAACAGCCAATCAACACCGCGGTGAGTGACCCGGTAGGCGTGGCCTCGGAGCCGGCGGCTTGATTTCGCCCGAGGTGATAAAAGCGACTGTAAGGGACTGCTTTGGGAGATGAGCTGGAGATGACCCTGGGAGAGGAGCAAAGAGGCTGCACCAAAGAGAGGCGGTGAGATGCGAAACGCTCCAAGCAAAAGAGGAGAGGTACTCGGCAAGGAGACCAGCTTTGGAGAGACGCGCTGAAAGGAGGGAGACGGCCCCACCCCAGAAGAGGAGCAGGTGTGCCGAACCAGCGCGTGCCGTCGACCACAGCGGATACACGACGAGGGTTTCCCGCCAAAACCGCGAGGAATTGCGAACGGCGGCCTCCCGACCTTGCCTCCATCTCAAGCCTTACCTGCCTGCAATTATCCCCTGTGTAAGTGTGAATGTCCTGTCCTGCTCGTTTGTCTTGGGGCTAAGTAAAAATGAATAGTATAAGTTAAGGATTCGCTGTGTTACTGCTTCTTCCATCCATTGCTTGTGTGTGTATAATAAAACCTGTTCTTCCTCCGTATTCTTCTTCTTCTTCTATTTCATTCTCTTTCGGTCGCTTTAGAGATTTCCCGATTGAATATCTGTGGGGCGATCTGGTCAACGTCGGGTGGAATCGGGTTTTAATCGGGGAGGAACTGTTCGGACGCGGTTAAATACACCACCGCTCGGTCAATATAACATCTAAAAGCCGCGTCTGTAACATTTGGTTGTCAGGAGTTGGATTCGGACCTGGGCCTAAATTTGTTAGGCCCAAATTTTGGAACACCAATTGTGTTATAGCAGTAACATTTGGTGTCGAGGAGGGAGATCGGACCCGAAATCGGACCCGAAGCACGCTTAATGCGCTCAAAATTACAAGCTGCCGAAATTTATTTTGTTTTATAAAGCAAAACCCGAATTTTGAGATCGCGCCATGGACAATCAAGGCGATCGGATGTCGGTGGGAGAAATAGACAGGGTGGAATCGACCCAGGACCTCGGGGAAACGTATATGGAGAATAGGGAGGAGGAGAAAAATAGCAATGTGGTTGCGGAAGTATCAGACGCGCAAAGTGGCGTCCTCACGCACGTGGGTGAAGCGGCACCAAATTTTGCCGCGACCGTAGTAGCGCCGCTGGTAGATTTGGACCTTTTTTTCATACAAATGAAGGCCCTTATGGCCCAGAATAGCGAGGAAATGAGGGAGGAAATGAGGGCTCAGAGTGAGCAATTGGGGGTAATGGGAAACCAATTGGGGGTAATGAGGGACGAAGCGAGGGGTACCGGTGAGGGGTTAGACAACGGGATAAAAGAGGTAAAGAGTGGGTTAACGGGGGTGGAAAACAGAATGGCTGCCCAGGAAAATCAGTTAGAGGGGGTGAAAAATGGGTTAATGGGGTTAGAAAATAGGATGGAGGACAAATTGCGGGAGATAGGGGAACAATCTGCCAGGGAAATCAAACAAATGGGAGAGCAGATAGAGGAGGTGAAAATCAGGGTAGAAACCAAACTGGATGCTCAGAGGGATGAATTGGGACAGATGAGGGTGGCATCTACAAAAGAGATGGAGGAAATACGACGAGGGGTAAGTGAGGAGGTTTCGGGGCTGCGCGAGGAGGTAAAGCGAGGTGAGAGGCGTATGGAGAAAGAGGTGAGAAATAATACGGCTAAGTTACAAGGGGGAATAGAAGATCTGACGAAGGGAGTAGAACAGCTGACAGTCGGACAAAGGGAACTAGCGGACCAAGTGGAAAAGAACACTGCAATCATCGGGGGTTTAAAAGCGACACAAAAGGACATTAAAAACGAATTAATAGCAACACAAAAGGAATGTCAGATGGTACATGAGGGGTTGACGAAGAAGTTGGAGGAGGTGACAGAAGTGATGGAGACGAAGGACCGAGAGGTGAGGACGCACATCGAAACGGTTAAGGTGGCGTTAGAGGAAGAAATAGAGGGGGTGCACCGGGAGATGAAGGAGGTAAAGGAAAAATTAGAGGAGGTGGAAGAGGGGGTGAGTGAAATTAAGAAGAGACGGAGGGAAACTAAAAGGGAGATAAAGGAGGAAGTCATGGAATATGTACAAGGTCTGTGTTCAAATCATGATGAAGTGCTCACTAACCAAATAAAAAGTTTGCAGGTGGCAGAGGAGGTGCGACGACGAAGTACGGAGGTGAGTGGAAATGTATATGATGTGAGGGGAGATTCAGTCGGCTTGGGGGGTGGTGTAGACCCGGGTGTTCGTGAAGGACCAATGGTAAGATGTATGACTGGTCCGGAGTGGATGGACAGGGGAGGTGTGCAAGGAGGGTTGGTTATGGGGAGTGAAGGGGGTGCTGGTGAGCAAGGGTGTGGGGGTATGGCGTGGGTAGCGGGTTGCGGAGGGGCGACCCAGGCATCGACACCAGGAGGGGTAGTGTTTGGAGGGACGGGGGACGCGCGGGAGCCCCCCGGGAATAACGGACTGTGGGAGCCCGAACGGGTTGGTCCCGCGTTGATCCCGCAAGGAGTGACGCGCGGGGTCCGACCTTCGGGCGCCCACAAGGTCCCACTCGCGCCGTATGACGGCAAGAGTGATTTGAGGGCATACCTGGTGCAGTTTGAGTACGTATGTAAAGGCAATAGTTGGAATCCGGACGAAGGTGGAGTACACCTGGTGGGGGCACTGCGCGGCGCGGCGGCGGAGGTGCTGACGGCTTTACCACCGGGTGCTCTCACCCTGTCAGCCCTCCGTGCGGCATTAATTAATCGGTTCGGCATTGAGCAGCAAAGCGAGCTTGTTAAAGCCCAACTTGCGCAGCGAAAACGCAAGCCCCAGGAGACCATCGGGGAACTTGCTCACGATATTCGCCGCGCGGTCGGGATTGCACACGCGGACATGGCAGCGAGTTCCCAGGAAAGCCTGGCGCTGGATCACTTTATTCAGGCCCTTCCGGATCTGGAGCTCCGGCAACAGCTCGCCATGTGGCGCCCGCAAACCATGAGTCAGGCGGCCGACGCTGCAGCCCGTTGGGAAGCAGCGAGGCCCCTGGCCCGGGGAGGCGAGCGCCACGCAGTGGCAGGGCGTCAGATGGGGCCCGTGATGGGGGGCGGCCCCCCAAGGGGGCCCGCCCCCGACGGGGGCCCTGACCTGGAAAGCATGGTCCGGAGGTTAGTGGATCGGCGCCTGGCGGGACCTGGACCATGGCAGGCGGCCCCAGCGGTGGCACCCGGTAGTCCCCGACAGAGTACCCCAATTCGGACATACAGGGGGGGGAATTTGGAATACCGGAGGCAAGCACCTTACCAGGTGAGGTGCTATAATTGTGCTCGGATGGGTCACCGTGCATGGGAGTGTCGAGCTCCGTGCCGGGACGTTTCCCGCCAACCGATGCCCTCAACTCCGCCCCGTATCGATCGGCCTAGCCGACCTCAGACACCCCCCCGCCAGGACCCGGGAAACTAGAACGTGCCGGGCATGCAGGGCGGTGTTCGGCAGTAGGGGATGGGGAGAAGCCCTCGTTGACGCGACAGGTCATTCATTGTGGCCGAATTGGGACGGGTAGTTTGACAATTCGGTGCAAAATTGCCGGCGTGGGGGTGGACGCCGTGGTGGACACGGGAGCCAGCACCACGATCATCAGCCCCGTGGTCCTTAATTCGAGTGCAGACGGCTGGGGTAAAATCCAGCGTCTGGAAAATCATAGTTTGCAGTTGGCTACCGGGGCAACGGCTCCGATCATAGGGCGTGGTTTTGTGACCCTCAAGTTGGGATCGGTAAAGGAAGAGATAGAGGTTTGGGTGGCGGAGGTGTGCGACCCGTGCTTAATAGGGTTGGATTTGTTGACTGCCAGCGGTTGTAAAATCGACTTGAGTCGGGGGATCCTGCGATGGGGAGTGGAAGAGCTACCATTGGAGGGGGTGAGCACGGCCGAGAGGGTGGAGCTGGAGGCTCCTGAGGCCGTGACCATCCCTCTGGGGGCCGAGGCCATCGTGCCGGCCCGATGGTCAGCTCGCCCGACATGGCAGGAATCCTGCGGCCTGGTCGAACCGGTGGCAGCGCTATCCATACCTGGTTTAATCGTGGGCCGTACCCTTGTAAAAACGGACGGGCCGGTGGTGGCCGTCCGAGTAATTAATAGTAGCACAGAACCACGCACTATAGTAAGGGGCACGAAGGTAGCTGGCTGCACCCCAGTTAGAGAAGTCGCGTCAGTGAGGGGCGAGAACGTCCAGCCGAGCCGGCCCCAGGGGGAGCCTTCAATAAGTTCTAGGAATTGGCCCGATCCCATTTGCGAGATGGTAAATCGTAGTAGTGTAGAGTTGGGAGGTACCCAGAGGGAGGCCTTACACAAACTGGTTGGGTCCCATTTGGACCTCTTCTCCTTGTCCACCGAGGATATTGGACGTACGGGCCTGGTGAAACATCAGATCCACACCGGTGAGGCCCGGCCTATTCATCAGGCCGCCCGGCGGCTCCCTTGGAGCAAGAGGACGGAAGCTGACGAGCAGGTTGAAAAAATGCTCGACGCAGGTGTGATCGAGCCCTCGGGAAGTCCTTGGATGTCACCTGTTGTGCTGGTCAAAAAGAAGGATGGGACCACGCGGTTCTGCGTGGACTATCGCCAGCTAAACAACGTGACACTCAAGGACTCATATCCCCTGCCAAGAATTGATGACACCCTCGATGCCGTTGCGGGCTCAAATTGGTTCTCGACTTTGGACCTCAAGAGTGGGTATTGGCAGGTGGAGATGGATAGGGCAGGGAAGGAGAAAACGGCATTTTCCACAGGTAAGGGACTGTATCAGTTTACTGTGATGCCGTTTGGTTTGTTTAACGCCCCCGCCACCTTTGAGAGATTGATGGAGCATGTACTAGGCGGCATGCCATGGCAATCATGCCTGGTGTACCTGGATGACGTCCTAGTACATGCCAAAACGTTCCCCCAGGCAGTAGCTAATTTGGACCAGGTGTTCGGGTGCCTCAGACAGGCAGGGTTGAAGCTGAACCCGAGTAAGTGCACTTTGTTTGCAAGAGAGGTGGCCTATCTGGGTCACGTGATCGGCCGCGAGGGGGTAAAAACGGACCCAGACAAAATCAAAGCGGTAGAGGAGTGGCCCGCACCACGTACCATCAAGGAGGTGCGGGGATTTTTGGGACTCTGCTCCTACTACCGGCGCTTTGTGGCGAAATTTGCAGAGTTGGCCCGTCCCCTCCACCGGCTTACGGAGAAGGGGACGCGATTTAATTGGACACGGGAGTGCCACGAGGCCTTCCAAAAATTGAAGGGGTGTCTAACATCCGCACCCCTTCTAGCTTACCCCACTAGTGACGGGACATTTACCCTGGACACGGATGCGAGCCAGGAAGGATTGGGCGCAGTTTTGTCTCAGACACAGGAGGGCGTGGAGAGAGTGATTGGTTACTATAGTCGGGCCTTAAGTAGGCCCGAGCGAAATTATTGCGTTACTCGCAAAGAGTTATTGGCCATGCTGGCTGCCATGAACCATTTCCACCCGTACCTGTACGGGCGGAAATTTTTGGTTAGAACTGACCATTCCTCCTTGCAATGGCTCCTTCGGTTCAAGGAACCGGAGGGCCAAATTGCAAGGTGGTTGGAAAAGTTGCAGCAGTACGATTTTGATGTGGCCCATAGGGCCGGGAAGGCCCATGGTAATGCGGACGCACTCTCTCGGCGTCCTTGTCTGGGGGAAAACTGTAAATTTTGTGCGAGACACGAGGAGAGGGAGCAATTGGGCGATTCCGCCCCGATTCTCGTCGTCCGGGCAACCCGGGTGAGAGGGCCAATTTTGCCACTAACCGCGGACGAGGAATTTGGAGAGTTGGCTTGGAGCACGGCCCAGCAGGAGGATCCTGTTCTGGGGCCGGTGTTCCAATGGGTCAAATTGGGGCAAAGACCAAAGGGGGAAGAGGTCACCCCCCTCGGGGCGCAAACAAAGGCGTATTGGGCTCAGTGGCAGACCCTGGAATTGAAAGGCAACATCTTGTATCGCAAATGGGTGGAGGTTCCCTCTGATAGAACTTCCTGGCTGGTGATAGTCCCTGACAAATTCAAGAACGTCATATTGCAACAGGTGCATGGTACCCGCTCCGGCGGCCATTTGGGCAGGACAAAGACAATATCTCGGGTCCGCCGGAGGTTCTATTGGGTGAATATGGGGCGCGACATACAGGACTGGTGTCGGAGATGCGACGCCTGTTCTGCCAAAAAGGGACCAGCACGGAGGATGAGGGCCCCCCTTCAATTACATCAGGTGGGGGCCCCCCTTGAGCGGGTGGCTATGGATATTCTAGGACCGCTGCCCCGCACCCGCCAAGGTAATAAGTATATCCTCGTTGTAATGGACTATTTCACCAAGTGGCCGGAGGCCTATGCCCTCCCCAACCAAGAAGCAGGGGTGGTAGCACAGGCCTTCGTAGAAGGATTTGTATGTCGGCACGGGATTCCACAGGAGCTGCACACCGATCAGGGTCGAAATTTTGAGAGCCAATTACTAAAAGATGTGTGCAGACTCCTGTCAATTCGAAAAACCAGGACCACGCCCTTGCGGCCACAATCTGACGGGATGGTGGAAAGGTTCAATCGAACATTGATCCAACAACTGGCATTGTTCACCACCACCCGTCAGGATGACTGGGACGAACATCTCCCGTACCTGTTGATGGCCTACCGAACTAGCCAGCACGGGGCCACCGCATGCAGTCCAGCGTTGCTTATGTATGGGCGGGAGTTACGGGCTCCCGCCGACTTGCTATGCGGTCCCGTGCCAGACACCACGGACACACCGCCGAGGGAGGGTTACGCACGTCACCTGGAGGAAGGCATGGAGCGGGTCCATGCCTTCGCCCGCCGCCAGCTCCATCTGGCGGGGGCCAAGATGAAGCGCAGGTACGACGACCGGAGCCAGGGGAGTCAATACGCTCCGGGGATGAAGATTTGGTTCTTTAATCCCCGGAGGCGGAAGGGAAGGTGCCCAAAACTCACCTCCCCCTGGCAAGGCCCGGGAGTCGTCCTGTCGCAAATCTGTGACGTGGTCATTACGATCAAAATGGGGCCACGGACCCCCCCTCGGATCGTCCATGCCAACCGGATAAGACCTTATGCCGGCGAGCAGGCGCCCTCATGGATCGCCTCGGCTCTAGATGCCGAGGCAGGACCCAGTACCTCTTGCGACGTGGGCTCGTAGCGTCAGAGGACTGGGGGGATGGTAGTGAGATGCCCCGCTGTGGTGGGATGGCAACGCTGCCATCCCTCACAGACGTGGGGCAAATGCGCAATAGATTATGGGGTGTATGGCAGTGAAAACTAGCCCGGGTGGGTTAGGATATCGATAGGGCCCTAGAAGATGACAGTAGGTAACGTTAAGTTTAGTTAGTGACTGATACCTGTAGTGGGGACGTAGGTAGATTAGTGTGGATGATAATGACGTGGGAGCGCAATAGTTTAAAGGGACGACTGGGAAGCGCAATTTTCAGAGGGGAGTAGTTAGCTGAGATGATGCCGTGTGTGTGAGGATTGAACAGGTGAGAATGGAACAGGTGTGATTGCACAGGTGTGCAACTGAACAGGTGTGTGGAGCAGGGTATGAGGGAGTAGTGGTGATTGCGTGTTGTGTTGACCAAATGGTCCAGGAAGAAAGGAGGGTGCAGGTGGCACCAGGTATGATTGCACAGGTGTGCAACGACAGGTGAATGAAGAACAGGTGTATGTGGCTGTGTGGAATAAATGGTAGTGTGGAATATCTGGAGTATTGGACTGGATGGTCGTGGAGTGAGAATGGTGGAAATTGTGGAGTGGAGTGGATGGTGCGAAGGTGTGAATGGGGGAAGAGTGGACCCCCATCACGGATACCCGGGGCGGGTAGTGTAAGTGTTAGGTAGAGGGTACAGGTAAATTGTGGTTGGATATTGGCATCTGTGGTGCGGGTGACAGAATGGTATGTGGATGGGTGC
The DNA here is from genome assembly GCF_964187855.1 of Myxine glutinosa. NCBI lineage: Eukaryota > Metazoa > Chordata > Myxini > Myxiniformes > Myxinidae > Myxine > Myxine glutinosa. Next base: position 24,842,610 of record NC_136266.1, on the reverse strand, counting down.
GTTGGTGTTGTGGAAATGGCTGGGCGTGTAGCCTGTTAGTGTGTGTAGTTGGTTTGGGCACTCCACCACTGTAAGGATGTCGGCCAGGTGAGGCCGCAGGTGGGCTCTGGGAGCCGGTAGTAGTTGTTGTGGATGGGGCCCGAGGATCCGGAGGACGGACCCGGGTAGCCAGTGCCAGAGGGCACCATGGGGTGACAGAGCCAGGAGAGGGGCTGTCCCCAGGTAGTTAGGTTAGGGTGAGGAGCTAGGTAAGCTCGGGTGGCAACTACAGTGGTGGAGGTGTGCAGGTGGGTAGACCTGTTGGGAGAGGTACACGTCGCAGCCCAGAAATTGTGCTAGAGCACCGGGAGATGAATCGGGGGAGTGAGACCCCAAATTGAGGAGCACCACAGTTTGGCCAATGGGAATTGGTTATTAGAACCCATAGTGTAAGTTGGCCAATGGATTGGCAGGGAAAGACCCCGGGAAGTGTAAAGTGTGTTAAAGTCATTTAGAGGATAGTTAGGATGAAGGATCTCCTCGCACCATCTGCATCCACTCACCTGAGGTGACAGGTACTCCACACCATGCCATGTTTTGATTATTTTTTATGATGCAAATGTTTGGATTGTGAGACGCATCATGACGTGGGTGTGACATTGTGCGTAATTCCATCTCTCCACCCTTATGAGGATTGATGATGAATTGGTGATGGCAAATTTTGAAGTAAAGGGATTGTGGAGACGAATTTGGTATAGGGGAAATATGGGGAAGACGTGACAGTAGTGACGAATTTGTAAATGGGTAGATTTTTTTGTACATATGGGGTAAGGGTAGGGTAGGTGGCAGGGGGGTGACGTACGGTAGGGACGAGCTTTCTCACTTCGCCCTCCGTACGCATTTCACCTTGCATTGCCTTATTGACGTGCCCCCTTGTGACCTTACCCCTCGCTCAATTGTCTTTCTTTTGTCTCCCACATGACCTGTGCGCCATTGGGTGCCGATGGGAGCGTGCGTGAGGTGGCCATTGTGCGCCCGAGATTCCCAGAACCAGCATGCATTGCGTTGATGTACCACTTTATGGACCGCTGTTCTGCGGCCAAGTACCACTTGATGGACCCCAGGTTCTGGGGCAGGGCACCTCTGTTGGAATCCGGCCATAGTGGCCAGGGAATCTTGCTTGCGGACCTCGGTAAGGTGGCACCTATGCCAAACAGGTGGACCACCCTTAGTTGGCCCCTGAGGCCCTAAATAAAAAATGGACACAAGTTGTGCTTTTTATTATGTCCAAATAGGCCGCATGAAGCCAGAAGACGTCGGGAAGAACATCGGCCCAGCAGAGAAAGAGAAGACCACCACCAGTTGTTTTGTTGTGTTTATTATGAGCCATGGTGACTGCGCACTGGATGGTGCTTTTGGGTGCTTTGTGGTGCTTTGTGGTGTTTGTTGCTTTTGGGTGCTTTGATGGTATTGGTACTGGTGCATCGATGCAATGCGTGCTGTCTCCTCCCTCCCAACAGGAATTTCTTTCTCTTGTTCCCTAAAAAAAAAAAAAAAAAAAAAAAAAAAAAAAAACACAGGTCCTGGGTTGCGTTGTAAATAAGAAATCACGTCATTGTAAATAATGCTCCCCACCGTAAATGTATAGTTTGAGAATAATTCCGTAATTCGGTTAGCTGTGGGCTTGAGTCTGTTAGACAGGATGCAATGCAATAGGGGGACATACTTATTTGTGTTTTAAAATTGTCACACTCAGGGTCAGGTTAATTGTAGAGGGAATTACACCTACGTGTCACACTAAGTTAAAGTTTAATAGGCCCGAGGACGGACCTGAAGAAAGGGGGGTGCAGTGTAACGATTTTGAGAAGTGTGTAACGAATTTGAGAAGTGTAACGGTTTTTGAGAAGTGTAACAATTTTGGAGGAGGTGTAACGAATGTGAAAACGTTACAATGTGAACGTTACAATGTGAACGTTACAAACGTACGGTACCACCCTGTAATGTAAATAATGGTCGCAGTCAGCGTCCTAGTTAAATTGCATGAAATGTACACGCAGGTCACGATATATCTTTTAAATAGTGTATTTCCTTATTCCATGTAGGCTAAGTATGTGTTTTCCCACTAGATTGACTTTGCATTGTATCAAACAAAATAAGCGTAGGCCCTTCCAATTTCCCTAAAACCTCCCTTCCAATTGCCTTCCGCATTTTGGCTGGTTTTCTTCAAACCACCATTGGCCACGAGGTAAGGTTGGGGAAGAAAGGCGTGTCTCCACCTCGTCATAAGAGGGAAGGAGTGAACCAGCCCTAACAGCCAATCAACACCGCGGTGAGTGACCCGGTAGGCGTGGCCTCGGAGCCGGCGGCTTGATTTCGCCCGAGGTGATAAAAGCGACTGTAAGGGACTGCTTTGGGAGATGAGCTGGAGATGACCCTGGGAGAGGAGCAAAGAGGCTGCACCAAAGAGAGGCGGTGAGATGCGAAATGCTCCAAGCAAAAGAGGAGAGGTACTCGGCAAGGAGACCAGCTTTGGAGAGACGCGCTGAAAGGAGGGAGACGGCCCCACCCCAGAAGAGGAGCAGGTGTGCCGAACCAGCGCGTGCCGTCGACCACAGCGGATACACGACGAGGGTTTCCCGCCAAAACCGCGAGGAATTGCGAACGGCGGCCTCCCGACCTTGCCTCCATCTCAAGCCTTACCTGCCTGCAATTATCCCCTGTGTAAGTGTGAACGTCCTGTCCTGCTCGTTTGTCTTGGGGCTAAGTAAAAATGAATAGTGTAAGTTAAGGATTCGCTGTGTTACTGCTTCTTCCATCCATTGCTTGTGTGTGTATAATAAAACCTGTTCTTCCTCCGTATTCTTCTTCTTCTTCTTTTTCATTCTCTTTCGGTCGCTTTAGAGATTTCCCGATTGAATATCTGTGGGGCGATCTGGTCAACGTCGGGTGGAATCGGGTTTTAATCGGGGAGGAACTGTTCGGACGCGGTTAAATACACCACCGCTCGGTCAATATAACATCTAAAAGCCGCGTCTGTAACAATATATATATATAATATATATATATTTATATACTATATATATATATATATATACATATATATACTATATATACATATATATATATATATATATATATATATATATATATATATATATATATATATATATATATATATATATATATATATATATATATATATATATATATACAGACTTGGCATTTAATATGGAATATTTTTTTGTGGGGGTGAACTTACTTTTCAAGATGTCTTAGAACCAAAAGTTCATTGGAATTATGTTGAAATTATTCTAGATTTTGTTAATGTGACCTTTAAAAGAAACAAAAACCACATTTGACATTTCGAAACAAATAAATTGATCCTTGAAAGTGATGTAAACTGATATCGAACTCAATTCACGGACAGTAGTGTTAAACTTCTGACCGTTTTCCAGAAGTATCTCTTTATTTTGCACATTAGCCAAAAAAAATTTTTAAACAAAAACAAAAGTTAAATTACGATTGGGATTATGGATAGTAAAATTACAGTTCAGTATTTCGTGTAACCCCCACGAGCATTCAGGAGAGCACGTACATGTTGAGGCATGCTGTTCACGAGATTCTCCAAGGTTTGGACAGGAATCGCTTGCCATGCAGTGACAAGAGCCTGCTGCAATTCACGCACAGAGGTCGGCTGCTGGTCCAAGTGGTCGATTTGATGCGTTAATTCTGCCCACAAGTTCTCTATCGGATTCATATCCGGGGACATGGCAGGCCACTCCATATGCTCTACACCACGGTCAGCAAGAAAGTGTTGGATCATGCGAGCACGATGAGGCCGTGCATTGTCATCTTGGAAGACAATGTTTCCTCGAAAGGCTGCACGAGCAAATGGAAGCCATGTTTCTTTCAGAATGGCCCTGTACTTGAACTGGTTCAGGTTTCCATTCATAACAACCAGGTCAGTTTTGCCCCCTGCATGAAAAGCAGCCCAAACGGTCACCCCACCACCTCCAGCTTGGACTCTTGGCACTATACAATCTTTGTTGTTGGCTTCATGTACTTGTCTGCACACTCGGACATGGCCATCTTGACGATAGACCAGAAATCTAGACTCGTCACTGAAGATCACGTGATTCCAGTGTCCTGGCTGCCATTGACGGTGCTCTCTGGCCCACTGCAATCGGCGCTGGCGGTGTTGTCTGGTCAGGCGTGGCTTTCTCAGGGGACGCCTGGCACGATAGCCTGCTTGAACCAGTCGTTGGTTGACTAGCCTTCTGGATACAGGCACATTTGTCAGTTGCTGCCACTCAGACCTAAGCCGATTAGCTGACTTGGTACGGCCATTGCGGACTAACCGGTGCATCTGGCGATCATCCCTCCTTGTGGTTCTGCGGGGACGTCCTGGCCTCGGTATTGGAGTAGGGACACCCCTCTGAGCATTTCGTTTCAGGATCTTTGACACCTGACCTTGAGTGATGCCATACTGCAGAGCAATAGCACGCTGTTTCATGTCGTAATTTTGTAAAGCCACCACTCCATGACAAACAGCATTGTCGAGTTGACGGACCATCTCCAGAGGAAGCGGCAATAACTTTTGGAGACGTGCAGCAGTTGTTTTCCACTTATACAGAACGCAACAACCCTTGTATACCCGACTGTGTAGCCAATCGTCAAATGCACCTGTCCGTACATTTTGCCACTCCACCTGTGATATAATCCTGTTGTTGACTTCTTGGTGCGACAGACAATCAGTGACATGGTTCTTTTAACAAATAAATCACCAAAGTGTGAAAGAAACTCACTAGATTGATATACTGAGTTAAGAAATAAACCCGTCAAGAAAAAAAAAAATTCCATATTAAATGCCAAGTCTGTATATATATTGTTGCGGATATGGGATTTGGCCTCCATCCATATCCGCTTGTGAATATTCCCCTATTTCCCCAATACTCCCCAACTATCCCCAATCCCCCATTCCCTAGTCCCATTGTCTGTAAACAACACTCTGTAGAACCGACCTTCCCCTTTTTCCCCCATTAAATGTCGTGCCCAGGTTCACCGCATCTCACGTAGACAACTATAGGACATCTTGCTAGTTATTCTTAGTCTATGTCAGTTAAGGACTCGTTTCCATTAATTCTCACTCTTCGTTGCACCAGAATGTGATTGTATGGCACCAGTAGTAAGTTTAGGACCTCCCAATACCTCCCCACAATCTCATCTCCGCATCCTCTCATCATCTCATGAAACAACAACACCAACAACAACAACAGCGGCGCGGGGAGTGCGCGTCCTCACTCCGGCTTGGTTAGCCGCCATTGACCATGTGCTCCGACGGGGTTACCACACAGGGGCTGACTGTCAGCTCCTCGTCAAGGGCGGAGCCCGGTAACCCCCCTGCACCCAATAAGAAGCGGCGGACCGATTCCATCTGGGGCGGAGCTAATGAGCCGAGGGCGTGTCACTCCCCGCTGGATATACGCAGCCACTTACCGGAGGTTACGTGAGATGCGCCCCCAGCTTGGAGAGAGAAGTCGCCACCTCCAAGCGCTGGATACCTCCCGCCTCTTTGGACCGGACCGGGTCGATTCTGCCCCTGAGCCAAGGTGCACCTTGAGCCATCGACTGCCTGCCCTCCCCTGCCATCAATCCCTGTGTGAGTCAGTCTTGTCCCGTTTGTCTGTGGTCTGTCGGGAATAAGATAAGACCGTGTCTAAGTGCCCACCTTTCTGTGCTGTACCTCTTGTCCGTGTAATCTAAACATTCTGCAAACCCATATTATAACCTCCTCCGGAGGTCTTGAGAACTGTACCCCTGGTGTCGTGTCATTTAACCCAGCCGTTGTGTCCTTTCCTTCATTGATCTAGCGTAGCGCGATTCGGCCAACGTTCGAGTATAATCGGGTAACTTGTGCGAACACGGCGGCCATTCCGCTCGGCCCAGCATAACATCTCAATAAGTCGTGTCCGCAACAATATATATATATACATATATATTGTTGCGGAGATGAGGACTGTATATTTTTTGATTGTGTGCTGTACTATTATTATTATTGTTTATTCTGCGCCCCCCTACCTCCGGAGCTGTGTAAAGGTGAAAGGGCATCCCATAATTAGTCCACAAGCATACACGTCAGCCAAGTAATAGAATACCCCTGTTGATAGTTATCTCTTATTCTGTGTTTTAGGGTAAGGCTGTGTCTCCCATTAATTGAAGTACTCCATTGCACCAGTGAAAGAGAATAGATCCCCTTTCATTCCCATCCCCAAAATCCCCATTTCCTTCACATCCCCTTTCGTCATTGCCGAGCCTCGATTGCCCATATTACATCCCCTCTCGTCATTGCTGAGCCCTCGATTCTCAATCACCTCCCCTCCAATAACCGCCATTGACCACGAGGCAGGGTCGGAGAAGAAAGGCGTGACTCCACCTCGTCATAGAGGGGAGGTGGGGCGTGCCCGCCCGTCGTCATCCAGGGCGGAGCCCGAGGGTCGCGCGACCAACCAGGGCCGAGGTGAGCACCCCGATGGGCGTGTCCAAAACGCCGGCGGCTGAATCGCTGGAGGCGCTATAAAAGGCGCAAACGGAAGTGAGTCGTGAGTTGGTCTGAGTTGGTTGAGAGTCGGTCGTCAAGTGGAGAGTGGTGAAGAGTCAGTCAGTAGAGGTGGTGGTCAAGTGGTTGCGTTGGTTGCGGTGAGGAGTTGGTGGTAAAGAGTGAGGGACCAAGAAAGAGTTGAGGGTGTGGACCAACGAGTCAGACAAGTCCTGGAAACGCAGCGGAGGCCGCAGCAGCAAGAACACCCAACAGCCAAAGGGGGCCTGAACGGCGGTTTGGAGCAGGGCCGAAAAGGAACGGCGGCTGCTAAATGCGCCGGTTGAGCTGCAGGACCCCCTTGGACCTTTCCTCTCCCTCCAGCCATCCACCTCCTGCCTTTCCACCCTTCTTGTATACGTGAGTCAGTGTCTTTGTTAGTTCTGTCCTGGGAATAAGTTAAGTCTGTATAACTATAAGCTAGTATTTGCACTGTGTCACCTGCGTCTTATGTGTTGTAAATAAACCTTGATTGCTCCGTTTTGCTTGTGTAAATAATAAATCCCATTACTCGTCTGTACGTCTTCTCGTTTTATTCCTTTTCCTCTTTGCATTCGTCGTTTTAGTCTTTTCCCCTCATTGAGCAGCTGCGGTGCGATCCGGCCAAAGTCCTGGGTGAATCGGGTGAGTCAGGGATCCTGTTAAGTCGCGGTAATACACCACCGCTCGGTCATCATAACATCTAAACCGCGATCTGTAACAATTGGTGTCAGGAGTGGGATTCGGGGCCCGAACCAAATTTTTAAAACATCTAGGAAAAAATTTGGTCAAAATTTGGAGCGGCCGAAATTTGTTTTGTTTTACAAAACCCGAATTTTGAAATCGCGCCATGGCTGGTCAAGGCGACGGGATGCCGGTGGGAGAGATAGAGGGGTTAGGAGTAACCCAGGATCAAATGGAGGGGAGCAATGAGGAGGCGGTTGAGGGAGTATCAGGTGCACAAAATGGCGTGCTCGCGCACGTGGTTGAAGGGTCCCAAAATAGCGGCGCAGTGGAGGGCGAGCTCGCGGTGGCGGCTGGGGACGCTGGGCAAACCGGGGTTGACCTCAGATTATTCTTGACCCAACTGAATGCAAAAATGGATAGGATGGGGGGCCAAATGGGGGTAATGGGGAACCGGATGGAAGCTCAGGGTGAGCGATTGGAGGGCCAAATGGGGGAAATGAGGGACGAAGCGAGGGGTACCAATGCCCAAATCGGGGAATTAGACAAGAAATTTGAAGGGATGAAACATGGGTTAACGGGGGTGGAAAATAGAATGGCTGCCCAGGAGAATCAAATAGAGGGGATGAAAAATGGGTTAATGGGGCTAGAAAATAGCATGGAAGGCAAATTGCGGGAGATAGGGGAGCAATCCGCCCGAGAAATTAAACAAATGGGAGAGCAGATAGAGGAGGTAAAAATCGGGGTAGAAACCAAACTGGATGCTCAGAGGGATGAATTGGGACAGATGAGGGCGGCATCTACAAAAGAAAGGGAGGAGATGAAGGAGGAGGTTTCGGGGCTACGCGAGGAGGTAAAGCGAGGTGAGAAGCGTATGGAGAAAGAAGTGAGGAATAATACGGCGAAGTTACAAGGGGGCATAGAGGGTCTGACGGAGGAGGTGGAACAGCTGACGGAGGGACAAAAAGAACTAGTGGAGCAGGTTCAAAAGAACACTGCGGTACTAGGAGGGTTAAAGGCGACACAAAAAGAAATTAAAAACGAATTAATAGCGACGCAGAGGCAATGTCAGATGGTACGGGAGGAACTGACAATGAGGGTGGACGAGGTGACAGAGATAATGGAGACAAAGGACCGGCAGGTGAGGATGCACATAGAGACGGTCACGGTAGCCTTAGAGGACGAACTTGAAGAGACGCACCGAGAAATAAAAGAGGTTAAACAAAAGTTAGAGGAAGTGGAAGAAGAGGTGAGTGAAATTAAGAAGAGACGGACAGAAACTAAGAGAGAAATCCAGGAGGAGGTGATGGAATATGTGCAAGGTCGGTGCTCAACTCATAATGTGATGCTCACTAACCAAATAAAGAGTTTGCAGGTGGCAAAGGAGGTGCGGAGACGAGGTACGGAGGTGAGTGGCAATGTATATGATGTGAGGAAAGCTTCAGTCGGCTTGGGGATTGGTTTGGATCCGGGTGTTCGTGAAAGGCCGTTGGTGAAGTGTGCGACAGGTCTGGTGTGCGAAAAAAGAGGTGTGCGAGAATGTCCGACAATGGGGTGTGTGAGGAAAAAGTGCGCGCCGACCAGTGAGTGTGCTGTCAAGAGTGAGTCGGTCGTAGCGCGTGTGCGAGGGAGTACAGGAAGTGCAGTGTGGTAAGTGTTACGGAGGATGTAACGAAAGAGTGTGCGCGAGAGGATGCGCGAGAAAGGTGTGTAACGGACAGGTGCATGAGGAAAGAGTGCGCTGTCGAGAGTAAGGGTGAGTGCGTGACCGAGAGTGGAGGTGAGAGTAGTGAGAGTGACACGGAGCGTGAGTTGGTTGTGACAGGTGAGCGAGGATGTACACCTGGAATGGAAGGATGCACACCTGGAATGGTAGAGCGTGAGTGGGAATGCAGGAATTGGTCGTGAGGCACGTGGTTGGGTGTGCGGGTGAGAGCACACCTGTGATTGTCACAGAGGAGGTGACAGAGGAGGGGGCGCGAAGAGGTGTGTTGGTGAGGTGTGCGAGCGACGAATGTGTGCCAAGGTGTTCGGTGGTCAGGTGTGTGACCAAGTCGGTGAGCGGAATGAGGGTACCTGGGTGTGTTAGGAAAGGTATGAGCAAGCAAGGGGTAGCGTATGCATGTAAGCATCCAGGTGAAGCATCGACGGTAACCGGGTTAAAGGTTAGAACGACTTATAGCCGAATCGGGCCCTCGGTTCGCGTCGGGCAGCTTCGCATGCCGCGAGGACCAGCGGGGATCCGAACCACGGCGGTTTCGAAAGAACCGCCGTACGCGATCCACGCTGTGCCTCGCTTGGAACGGCCGCGTCCGGGCTCCACTAGGCGGAGCGGGCAGCCCGATAGGAAGGGTCGCATGGCGACCACTTTCTATTGAGACGTGCCGGCAGGTCGAGATCGGGACATTGGATGGCCCCACGCCGAGGTGGTGCGTGGGATCTCGGCCCGGGTAAGCCCCCGTCCCTGCCACGAATGCGGGACGTATCCAGCCGCTGGCACAAAAGAACCCGCGTTCATGGCTCGGCTGTACGAAGCCGAGCTTTAGAAGGGAATTGGCGCACCGAGAGGATGTAATAAGTAGACGGGTGATGAGGATAGTGTTTTGGCCCCGAAATTAGAAAAAAGCAAAATTTGATGATGGTAGAGTGATTGGCAGAATTTTTGATTGGTTGGATTTAGGTGTGCAAAATTGATAGTTGGACCTGCCCCATGTGAAGGGATGACCAATCCACCATCCCTCACAAGTGGGGGCAAATGCGCTATAGTTTATGGGGTGTATGGCAGTGAAAACTAGCCGGGTGGGTTAGGTTATATTGATAGGGATCTAGCGAAGATGACATTAGGTGACGTTAAGGTTAGTTAGTGACTGATACCTGTAGTGGGGACGCAGGTAGATTAGTGTGGATTATAATGACGAGGGAGCGCAATAGTTTAAAGGGACGACTGGGAAGCGCAAGTTTCAGAGGGGAGTAGTTAGCTGAGATGATGCCGTGTGTGTGAGGATTGAACAGGTGTGATCGAACAGGTGTGATTGCACAGGTGTGCAACTGAACAGGTGTGTGGAGCAGTGTATGAGTGAGTGATGGTGATGTGTGTTGTGTTGACCAACTGGTCCAGGAAGAGGAGGAGGGTGCAGGTGGCACCAGGTATGATTGCACAGGTGTGCAACGACAGGTGAATGGAGGACAGGTGTATGGAATAAATGGTATGGAGTATTGGAATGGATGGTCGTGGAGTGAGTATGGTGGAAACTGTGGAGTGGAGTGGATGGTGCGAAGGTGTGAATGGGGGAAGAGTGGACCCCCATCACGGATACCCGGGGTGGGTAGAGTAAGTGTTAGGTAGAGGGTATAGGTAAATTGTGGTTGGATATTGGCATCTGTGGTGTGGGTGAAAGAATGGTCTTTGGATGGGTGCATTAGTGTTGTGGAAATGGCTGGGCGTGTAGCCTGTTAGTGTGTGTAGTTGGTTTGGGCACTCCACCACTGTGAGGATGTCGGCCAGGTGAGGCCGCAGGTGGGCTCTGGGAGCCGGTAGTTGTGGATGGGGCCCGAGGATCCGGAGGACGGACCTGGGTAGCCCAGTGCCAGAGGGCACCAAGGGGTGACAGAGCCAGGAGAGGGCCTTCCCCAGTTAGTTAGGTTAGGGTGAGGAGCTAGGTAAGCTCGGGTGGCAACTGCAGTGGTGGAGGTGTGCAGGTGGGTAGACCTGCTGGGAGAGCTACATGTCGCAGCCCAGAAATTGTGCGAGGCACCGGGAGATGAATCGGGGGAGTGAGACCCCAAATTGAGAAGCACCACAGTTTGGTCAATGGGAATTGGTTTTTAGAACCCATAGTGTAAGTTGGCCAATGGATTGGCAGGGAGAGACCCCGGGTAGTGTAAAGTGTGTTAATGTCATTTAGAAAGTAGTTAGGATGAAGTCTCCTCGCACCATCTGCATCCACTCACCTGAGGTGACAGGTACTCCACACCATGCCATGTTTTAATTATTTTTACTGTGCAAATGTTTGGATTGTGAGACGCATCATGACGTGGGTGTGACATTGTGCTTTGATGTTCCATCTCTGCCTCCTTATGAGGATTGATGATAAATTTGGTGATGGCAAATTTTGAAGTAGAGGGATTGTGGAGACGAATTTGGTATAGGGGAAGTATGGGGAAGACGTGACAGTAGTGACGAAGTTGTAAATGTGTAGATTTTTGTACATATGGGGTAAGGGCAAGGGTAGGGTAGGTGACAGGGGGGTGACGTACGGTAGGGACGAGCTTTCTCACTTCGCCCTCCGTACGCATTTCGCCTTGCATTGCCTTATTGATGTGTACCCTTGTGACCTTACCCCTCGCTCAATTGTCTTTCCCCTTTTGTCTCCCACATGACCTGTGCGCCATTGGGTGCCGAGGGGAGCGTGCGTGGGTCGGCCATTGTGCGCCCGAAATTCCCAGAACCAGCTGTCTGCATCGATGCACCACATTATGGACCACATGTCTGTGGCCGAGCACCACTTATGGACCCCATGGGTTGGGGCATGGCCCCTCTGCTGGAACCGGCCATGAGGGCCCGAAATCTTGCTGGCGGACCTTGGCCACAGGGCACCGATGCCCCACAGGTGAACCACACGTAGTCGGCCCCTGTGGGCCATAAATAAAATAAAAACGGACACGTTAGGTGCATTCTTTTATTGCAAATAGGCTGCCAGCAAGGGAAGATGACAACACCAGGAAAATAATAATAACCAGCAGAGGGAGCCGAAGAGCAAGAGATCACCTGCAGGGTTAGGGGTTGTTGGTTTATTTTTATTGATGAACAATGGTGACTGCACCGATTGGTGCTTGAGGGTGCTTGTATTGGTGCGTTTTTGGGTGCTTTCATGGTGCGTCGATGCAGAGCAGACTGTCTCCCCCCCCAGAAAGAACAATCACAGGTCCTGGGTTAGTTTTGTAAATAAAAATAGCGTCATTGTAAATAATGCTTCCCACCGTCAGTGTATAGTTTGAAGACCATTCCGCAATTCGGTTAACTGTGGGCGTAAGTCTGTTAGGCAGGGTGCAATGGAGCAGCGGGACACATTTATTTATATTTTAAAACTGTCGCACTCAGGGTCAGGTTAAAAGTAGAGGGAACTACACCTACGTGTCACACTAAAAATAAAAGTTGTAGGCCTGGGACGTGCCTAAGAGGAGGAGGGTGCAGTGTTGCGGAGATGAGGACTGTATATTTTTTGATTGTGTGCTGTACTATTATTATTATTGTTTATTCTGCGCCCCCCTACCTCTGGAGCTGTGTAAAGGTGAAAGGGCATCCCATAATTAGTCCACAAGCATACACGTCAGCCAAGTAATAGAATACCCCTGTTGATAGTTATCTCTTATTCTGTGTTTTAGGGTAAGGCTGTGTCTCCCATTAATTGAAGTACTCCATTGCACCAGTGAAAGAGAATAGATCCCCTTTCATTCCCATCCCCAAAATCCCCATTTCCTTCACATCCCCTTTCGTCATTGCCGAGCCTCGATTGCCCATATTACATCCCCTCTCGTCATTGCTGAGCCCTCGATTCTCAATCACCTCCCCTCCAATAACCGCCATTGACCACGAGGCAGGGTCGGAGAAGAAAGGCGTGACTCCACCTCGTCATAGAGGGGAGGTGGGGCGTGCCCGCCCGTCGTCATCCAGGGCGGAGCCCGAGGGTCGCGCGACCAACCAGGGCCGAGGTGAGCACCCCGATGGGCGTGTCCAAAACGCCGGCGGCTGAATCGCTGGAGGCGCTATAAAAGGCGCAAACGGAAGTGAGTCGTGAGTTGGTCTGAGTTGGTTGAGAGTCGGTCGTCAAGTGGAGAGTGGTGAAGAGTCAGTCAGTAGAGGTGGTGGTCAAGTGGTTGTGTTGGTTGCGGTGAGGAGTTGGTGGTAAAGAGTGAGGGACCAAGAAAGAGTTGAGGGTGTGGACCAACGAGTCAGACAAGTCCTGGAAACGCAGCGGAGGCCGCAGCAGCAAGAACACCCAACAGCCAAAGGGGGCCTGAACGGCGGTTTGGAGCAGGGCCGAAAAGGAACGGCGGCTGCTAAACGCGCCGGTTGAGCTGCAGGACCCCCTTGGACCTTTCCTCTCCCTCCAGCCATCCACCTCCTGCCTTTCCACCCTTCTTGTATACGTGAGTCAGTGTCTTTGTTTGTTCTGTCCTGGGAATAAGTTAAGTCTGTATAACTATAAGCTAGTATTTGCACTGTGTCACCTGCGTCTTATGTGTTGTAAATAAACCTTGATTGCTCCGTTTTGCTTGTGTAAATAATAAATCCCATTGCTCGTCTGTACGTCTTCTCGTTTTATTCCTTTTCCTCTTTGCATTCGTCGTTTTAGTCTTTTCCCCTCATTGAGCAGCTGCGGTGCGATCCGGCCAAAGTCCTGGGTGAATCGGGTGAGTCAGGGATCCTGTTAGGTCGCGGTAATACACCACCGCTCGGTCATCATAACATCTAAACCGCGATCTGTAACAATATATATATATATATATATATATATATATATATATATATATATTATATATATATATATATATATATATCTGTGAGAAATAGTAGAAACTACACAGTACAAGCAGGGCGTCTCATTTGCATTAAATAAGTAATCGGGAGATTAAATCAGATGCGGACGTAGCTTCAGGACGGTCGATCTTTAATTTTCGACAAGCTTTCGACCAACAAAGGTCTTCTTCTTATTCTACAGAAACAACAGGCATGTATATCAGACAAGTATGTATCGTGATATGTGTGTAAGATGTGTGATATGTGTAGAGAATGCATACAAAAGGAAGAGCCATGCTAAAGCTCACTCACCATCCCCAAGTTCAGCGGAAGTGAAGCGCAGCTTACAGTTACCGTTGGCGTTACAGTTGGTGCACGTGCATATACAAATATAGACATACATACATACATAAACACACAAGCATATTTTCATAAACCATTTATATTCATATCATATATTTATATATTTATTTATATATTTATATAAATGACATATAAAGGTAGGATGAATGAATGAGTGAATGAATGAATGGGTTACGGTTAATGATTTGATTGGGTTGATGTTGGAACATTCTTTAATCATTAAAATTTATGCCATGAGGGATTTTTTCCCGAAGTTTATGTATCCAAAAGGACTCACGTTTCAGAATCGTGGTGTGTGATCGATTTGTGATTGATTCAATGGCAGAGTCATTTATAGAATGTCATTTATAGAGTGATCCGGTTGATTAAAGTGTATCGTGTAAGGTAGAGATTTGCCCTGACTGGTGTGGAAGTTATTGATTTCTGACCGGGTGTTATTAAATCGTGTGTTGAGTGTATTCTCAGTTTTTCCACCATATTGTTTGGTGCACTTTTGGCAAGTGATTAGGTATATGACCCATGTAGATTTGCAGTTCATATAGGAGGTGATGAGGAATTTTTGTCCAGTGATAGAACAACAAAATTTGTTTCCTTCTCGTAAATGCTTGTGACTAATACATTTGTTTGCTGTGCATTCATAGAAGCCAGGGATCCTAGTTTCTTTGTTGTGGGGCTGTGGGTGCTTTGCTTTTACCAAGAGGTCCCTGTGTGTCCGACCACGTTGAAATGATGTTAGTGGAGGTTGAGAAAATGTGGTGCCGAGTGTTTCTGATTGATGGAGGAGAGGAAGGGCCTTATTCAGAATACTTGGCAATTGGAATGAGGTCGGAGAGTAGGTGGTTACCAGTGGGACACGGTTAGTTGCAGGTTTGGGTTTGTAAATCAGAAGGTCTACTCTCGGTATGCGTTTTGCTCGGTTTATTGCTTCTTTCACAGAGCGAGGGTCATAGTTTCTTGCAATGAAGTGTGTTTCTAATTGGCAGAGAGAAGTTTCTTCTGCCATTTTTGTTGAGCAAATGCGTCTTACTCTGAGTGCTTGACTGTATGGTATGCTTGCAATTGTATGTTTAGGATGAGATGAAGAAGGGAGAAGGTAAGAGTGAGTGTCTGTTGGTTTGGTGTATAGTTCTGTTTCGAGTCTGTTATTTTGAAGCGTGGGTGATGTGTCTAGAAAGTGAACTTCGGACTGTGAGCTGTCGAATGTAAACTTGATGGTCGGATGAATCAAATTTAATTCATTTTGGAATTGTGTGAGACTACGGGGGGATTTTGACGAGATGAACTGGATGTCATCAATATAACGTACCCAGGATTTTTCGAAGATGCCGTGATGAGGTTGTGCCTTGATCTTGGCCTCTATCATTCCCATGAAGATGTTAGCGTACGACGGTGCAACAGGGGTACCCATAGCGGTACCTTGAGTTTGAATGTAATGTCGTCCGTTGAATTGGAAATTATTCAGTTTGAGTGTCAGTTCTAATAGGCGCATAATGTCTTGAGAAGGTGGTATTGGGACATGTCGTGTATCTAGTGCTTTGCGGCATGCAGACAGGCCTTCTGAATGTGGAATATTAGTGTAGAGGGATGTAACATCTGCTGTGACTAAAATGGTTTGGGAGTTGAAAGGTGAGTATATTCTGTTCAATCCTTGGATGTGGGTCAGAAAACTGGTTGTGTCCTTGAGGTATGAGGAGAGATTCATCACGAGAGGACGTAAATGACAGTCAACAAATTTTGATATTAGAACAGTTGGACATGTGCAGCCAGATACGATTGGTATACCTGGATTGTTTACCTTGTGTATTTTAGGAAGAAAATAAAGGTTAGGGCAATGAGGATCTTTCGGAACCAAGCGAGATTTGATGGTTTTATCCACCCGAATAGAATCTACTACCCTTTTGAACTCTTCAAGATGTAAAAGGGTAGCGTCGGATGGGAGCTCTTTGTAAGTATCACTATGTAGTTGACCATTACCTTCTGCAACGTAATCGGTAGTCGACATAATGACAATGGCAGTACCCTTATCTGCTGTCTTTATGACTATTTTTTCATTATTTTGGAGATTGTGAAGTGCTTGTCGCTCTGCCTTTGTAAGATTGTCCTTATGTCTGGAACAATTATATTTTTGTGCCACCTTTTCAATTTCATTGCCCACTTGTGCCATATAGACATGTAGATATGGATTGTCAACAGGTGGTGTCCAGGTGCTTTTTGGTTTAGGTAAAGTGAGTTGTGGTGTATTAGTATCGGTGTATGTGTTGTATGCGTGTTTGTTGGTGTTGTTTGTTGTGGTGCTGATGGTGCTGGGTGTACTTTAGCAAAGTGTGCCTTTATTGTCATTCGCCTACAGAAATCTTTTAAATCCTCTTTCAATTGTAATTGATCTATTTGTGGAGCGATTGGGCAAAATTTTAAACCCTTAGAGAGCAGGTATATTTCCGCCTCACTGAGGGAATGATTGGAAAGATTGATGATACTGAAGCACGCGGTGCTGCGCGCGTGACTTGCTACCAAGGAGGAAGCGGACAACGCAGTAAGTTTATAGTTCTTTATTCCAAAGAGGTCACTGTAGCACTGGCGCGCTCCGGGCTGCGCGCCCGGTGTATACCCTGATGCCACGCCTACCCCTCGGGCGTGGCCGCCGCCCACTTGGTGCGCAGAATGATGTCACCACGCCAGTGGGCTTTCGTGTATGCCACACGCGCCCCCCCAGAATTCCCGCGCACCTGGAGGGCCAGTTTGCGGGGCAAACGGATGACCCGGCCGAAGCGCCCTCTGGTGACCGGCGGCGTCCGGGGTGCAGGGATGCCAGGTGGGATGCCCCCGGCTGTACCCAGGATGGGTGTCGGACTGGGGGGCGGCGTGCCTGCGGTGCTGGGCGGTGCCGGGGGTCCGCCCGTAGGGGGGCGGCCCCGACGCGGGGGCCGAGCCACCGGCCGTGGGTGTTCCACGTCGAGGTGGGCCGGCTTGAGGCGGTCTATGGAGACCCGGTCAGGAGTGCCGCCGATATCCAGGGTGAAATGTTTCACCCCGGTCTCCAGCACGCGGAAAGGCCCGTCGTACGGGGGCCGCAGTGGTGTCCGGTGGGCGTCGTGCCGGACGAAGACGTACTCCGCGGTGCGAAGCTCCGGGGCGACGTGTGTAGGAGGGTGCCCGTCGTGCGCCGTCGGCACCGGGGCGAACCTCCGGGCGGACTCCTGCAGCGCAGAATGCTCCTGCGCCGCGGAACAAGGTGCCGTGGGGTCGGGGAGGAACTCGCCCGGCACCCGCAGCGGTTGTCCAAAGACCAACTCCGCCGCGGATGCACGCAGGTCCTCCTTGGGCACCGTCCGGAGGCCCAGCAGGACCCAGGGGAGCCTGTCGACCCAGCCGCCGTCGTGGAGGGTGGCCCGGAGCGCGGCCTTTCAACAAGCGGTGGAATCACTCGCACAGGCCATTGGCCTGGGGGTGGTAGGCCGTGGTTCGGTGCAGCTGGACCCTGAGCCCCCGCGTGACCGCGGCCCAGAGCTCCGAGGTGAACTGGGGGCCGCGGTCGGACGGGATGTCCGAGGGGGCGCCGAACCGGGCGACCCAGGTGGCGATGAACGCCTGCGCGACGTCTGCCACCGTCGCCGCCGCCAAAGGCATGGCCTCCGGCCACCGGGTGGTGCGGTGCACCATGGTAAGGACATGGGTGAAACCCCGCAAGTGGGGCAGAGGTCCCACTAGGTCCACGTGCACGTGGTTGAACCGACGTTCCGGCACCGTAAACGGGGCCAAGGGGGCCTGGGTGTGCCGGTGCACCTTCGCGCGCTGGCACGCGAGGCACGTCCTGGTCCAGCCGCGGACGGCCTTCCGGAGGCCATGCCAGACAAACTTGTCGGCGACCAACCTCTGGGAGGCCTTCGCGCCCAGGTGGGACAGGCCGTGGATGGCGTCAAAAACCTGGCGCTGCCAGCCTGTGGGCACGATGGGGCGAGGCCGCCCGAGGGAGGCGTCGCAAACGAGGGCCGTGCCCGCGCCGTCGAAGGGCACCTCGGTGACGTGGAGGCCCGTGACGGCGGTCCGCAGGGCCTGGACCCCGGGGTCGGCGGCCTGGTCCGCCGCCATCCGGGCATAGTCGATGCCAAGGTGGACTGTGTGGGCGACGGCCCGGGAAAGGCAGTCGGCCACCGGGTTGTCCTTTCCCGTGACGTGTCGGATGTCCGTCGTGTACTCAGACACGGCCGCGAGGTGACGCTGTTGCCGGGCCGACCACGGCTCGGCGACCTTGCCCATCGCGAAAACCAGCGGCTTGTGGTCGACGAAGGCCGTGAACGCACGGCCCTCGAGCAGATGGCGGAAGTGCCTGACCGCCAGGTGAAGCCCAAGCAACTCGCGGTCGAAGGTACTGTAACGACGTTCGGTCGGGCGAAGCTGCCGGCTGAAGAACGCCAGCGGTTGCCAAGCACCACGCACCCATTGCTCGTGAACCGCGCCCACCGCGTAGTCCGAGGCGTCGGTGGTGAGGGCGATCGGTGCATCGGGCGCCGGGTGCGCGAGCATGGTGGCGTTGGCCAAGGCGAGCTTCGCGCCCGAGAACGCCGCGTCCATCTGCTCGGTCCAGGTAACGTCACCTTTGCCCGGCTTCCCCCGGAAGGCCTTGTGCAAGGGGCGCAGACGCTGGGCGATGCGGGGCAGGAACCGATCGTAAAAGTTTACCATGCCCAGGAACTCCTGGAGCCCCTTGATCGTGCGGGGGTGCGGAAACCCCTTCACCGCCTCCACCTTGGCCGGTAGGGGGATGGCTCCGTGCCTGGTGACGCGGTGCCCCAAAAAGTCTATTTCAGCGACACCGAACCGGCACTTGGCGGGGTTCACGATCAGGCCGTGCTGGCCCAGACGTTCGAAGAGCGTGCGGAGGTGACGAAGGTGCTCTTCGCGGGACGCGCTGGCGACGAGGATGTCGTCCAGGTAGACGTACAAAAAATCCAAGCCGCGCAAGACGCTGTCCATGAGGCGCTGGAACGCCTGAGCCGCATTTTTCAAACCGAAGGGCATCCGAAGAAATTCGAAAAGCCCGAACGGCATGATGACAGCCGTCTTCGGGATGTCCTCCGGCCTGACAGGGACCTGATGGTAGATGCGTACGAGGTCCACCTTTGAAAAGAAGGACATCCCCGCCAACCGGGCGGAGAAGTCCTGGATGTGGGGGACGGGGTAACGGTCGGGGGTGGTGGCGTCGTTGAGGCGCCGGTAGTCCCCGCACGGTCGCCATCCCCCGCCGGGCTTGGGCACGATGTGGAGCGGGGACGCCCACGCGCTCTCGGAGCGCCGCACGATGTCGAGCCGCTCCAGCGTAGCGAACTCCGCTTTAGCTACGGCGAGCTTCGTCGGCTCGTGGCGGCATGCCTGGGCGTAGACGGGTGGCCTGGCGGTGGGGATGTGATGTTCCACCCCGTGCTTGACGGTCCCCGCCGATAAGGTGGGCTGCGTGAGGGCCGGGAAATCCGCGAGGAGGCGGGCGAATTCGTCCGCTGCCGGAAGCGTACAGATGAACCTGGCCGGAATGGAACCGCTCAGCAAGCCGCTCGGCGAGCCGCTCGGTGAGCCGCTCTGTGAGCTGCTCAACGAGGCGGGCAGTGCACACGCGAGCGAGCTGAACGTCTCAGCCTGGACAAGCCTTCTGCGCTTTACATCGACCAGTAATCCATTAGCACATAAGAAGTCCGCGCCGAGCAGTGCCATGGGCACGTCGGCCGTAACGAACGACCAACGGAAAACCTGACCTCCGAACCGCAGGGAGAGACAGCGTTTTCCGTACGTGCGTATAGACGTACCATTGGCCGCAAGCAGCGCGGGACCTCGGCCCACGGTGTGCTTGTCGGACGTACCGGCAGGAATGACACTCACCTGCGCTCCCATATCGCACAGGTAACGGCGCCCGGACAAGGTGTCCGTTATGTACAAAAGGCTGTTTGAATTGCCGATGCTCACCGTTGCCACCGAGCGCCGGCTCGCCCGTTTCCCGACCTGCCGAATGAGCACGGCGGGCGACACTGCCGAGCCTCGTGGCCGAACTTGGCGTGGAAGAAACACCAGGCGGGCAGCTGCGGCGTCAGTGGCCGCGGTTTTCTTCGCTGCGGCGGCGGTGGTGGTGGGCGGGGCGTGACGGCGGACACGAGGTGCGGTGCTTCGGGGAAAGTGTTACGAATTCATGTGAATTACTATTCAGGTCTTTGCTTATCAATGTGTAGTCGATTAAAGGTTGTTGTGATTAAAGGGTCAGGAGCCCTTCTGGGAAAAAGGAGACCGGAAACGGAAGGAAAAAGACACGAGGTCCTGGGGAAGCGACGATCTTCTTCTTCTTCCTCGCCGAGCTCCGAGGCGAGGGTATCGATATTGAGCAGTGGGGAGGACGCTACATTTGCTACGTTTGAAAGCCCGTCTGACAAAAGGAGTTACCTGCGCAGGGTACTTACCCCTTGACACGTCAAGTTGCCGTGGGTCCGTGCACGGAACCCAGCGTCCGGCACAGTGCGCCTCACCGTCTACAAGGACGCGTACGGGTCGCACCTTGGGCCTCGTGCGCGTTGCAAGCCACGCTTGGTTTTGCCCCGTTGCGTGGCAAGGAGGTGTGCGCTGCAGCAGCTGTCCCCGGTAAGAGACGTGCACGTGTGGAGCACGTCCGCCCGGGGTTCGTTTCACCGCCCGCGTGCGGAGATCGAACTACAGGAGTACGGAGACATTGTGAGAGATATTGACCATGGAGGGAGTCGGGAGTGGGGCTCACGTGAGGAATGTATAAGATGGCCATCTTAGAGTTACTGTAGATGAGTTTACATCTTTGTAGTATTGATTGCTGATTGTTGATGGTTGTTCATTGCTCGGGGAATATATCATTGATTGTTCCGGATCCTTGGTGTGGGGTGTCTTATTGATTGGAATTCATATTGATTGCGTTACGAAAGCGCATAAATAATATATCTTTCTGGCGGAGTTCCTCTCACGGTCCGGGGGTCACCGAGACCAGGTAGTCACCGGGAGGACCACGTAACAGAATTGGGGGCTCGTCCAAATTACGATTTGCGGATTCGCAATTGGGTCTTCGTCCGGGATCTAAAATTGTATAAAATAATAAAATAATATTTTTATTAATTAAAATTTATTAATTAAGTATTAATTGGTAAATTTTTGGGGAAATTGGGGGTAAAGTCTTGGGTGAAGGTTAACAGGTGTTAACGATAGGCACCATGGCGTTTGTGGCACAGAACTTTGCGGTAACCCCGAGTGAGGCACAGTTCCGAGCGTTACTAAAGTCGGACCTCTTGAAATTGGCCAAACATTTTAACTTGGAGGTCCGAACTAATTTGAGGAAGGCAGAGTTGCAGACCACGGTGATACAGTCTATGGTGGGATTAGGAACATGGGACGAGTTAGCCTGGCAGTGGCTACCCGAAGAACCAGAAGACGTTGAGCTCCAGAAACTGGAGTTGCAATTACGGAGCCAGGAATGGATCAAAGAAGAAGAAAGGAAAGCAGAAGAGAGGAGAGAAGAGAAACAAGCAGAGGAAAGGAGAGTGGAACGAGAACTCCAGGAAAGATTAAAAGAAGAAGAAAGGAAAGCAGAAAAGGAAAGAGCAGAAGAAGAAAGGAAAGCAGAAGAGAGGAGAGAAGAGAAACAAGCAGAGGAAAGGAGAGTGGAACGAGAACTCCAGGAAAGGTTAGAAGGGAGAAAAGCAGAGGAGAGGAGAGCTGCCAGGGAACTCGAAGCAGAGGAGAGAAAAGCCGAAAGGGAGTTGAAGGAACGTGATCTGGCGCTTCAGCAAGAGATTAAATTCAAGGAGCTGGAGGTAATGAGAGAACGGGGAGAGGTACCACCCTTGCTGACGGGGTCGACACCTAGCCAGAACACCTGGGAGGTGGGCAGACATGTGAGGCTGGTTCCACCCTTCAGTGAAAAGGAAGTCACTCAATTTTTTCCACACTTTGAGAAAGTGGCTCGACAGTTAAACTGGCCGGAGGAGGCCTGGACCATACTAGTGCAAAGTGTGCTGGTGGGTAAAGCTCAAGAGATTTATTCGGCGTTACCAATGGACCAATGTGCAGATTATGAGGTATTGAAGAAGCACATCCTCAAAGCCTATGAGTTGGTTCCGGAAGCTTACCGGCAAAAATTCAGGAATGCCAGGAAGAGGGAGAGTGAGACCCATGTGGAGTTTGCTAGAGTAAAAGAAAATATGTTTGATCGGTGGTGTGAGTCAAAAGGAGTCGGGAACGACTTCGAAGCATTGCGTGACCTGATGCTGGTGGAGGAATTTCAACAGTGTGTCCACGAGGACATCAAAGTGTACCTGCAGGAAAAGAAAGTACCGAAGTTGTGGGACGCAGCCACCATGGCAGATGATTATGCCTTAACACACCAGATAGGGGTCCACGAACCTAACTCCTCGCCTAGATCTCCGCAGGGGAGGTGTGGAACAGCAGGTGCGGAGAACGACAATACATGGCGGCGGCCTTGAGATGAATATGGGGACAACGCTGATACCCGAACTGTTCGAAATCAGGGGGCTACGGGCCCAAGACAAACTTTTTTTGGGGGGGCCCGAGGAAGACCACGAGTTTTTCCTCCGGGCCTACTTGCGCTTTTTGCAAGAAACCTGGACACATGATGTCCAGTTGTTACCTCATGAAAAGGGAAAACCCAGAGCGGAGTCCGACTATTACCACTCCGAATGTGATGGCAAGCGTAAGAAATCGCCCACAGAAGAGTTACCAACCATTTATTTATGAGGGGTTGGTCTCACTCAAGGGAGACTTGACTAACCCAAGACCGGTTAGGGTTTTGAGGGACACAGGAGCCCATCAATCCTTAATGCTTGAAGGCATTTTGCCATTGTCAAAGAGTACCGCAACTGGTGATAGTGTTCGGTTACAAGGGATCGGTGGCTGTGTTAGTGCCCCACTTCATGTCATCCATTTGGAATCCGATTTGGTGTCAGGACCGGTCACCGTCGGTTTACAAGCCACGCTTCCTGTAGAGGGAGTATCTGTGATTATCGGGAATGATTTGGCCGGGGGGCAAATTTATGGTAACCCGAGGGGGGATAAAGAGCCCCGCAGGGGAAATAACACCACCCCAGCTCGGGATGGCGACACAAGTTCCAAGTTATTTGTAGGGGGACTGAACTTCAACACAGAGGAAGAAGTTCTGACCTCTGTCTTCAACAGATATGGGCCGCTGGTGGAAGTGCGGGTGGTAAAAGACAGGGAAACGCAACGGTCAAGAGGGTTCGGCTTTGTCACGTTTGCAAGCCCAAGAGACGCCAGAGAGGCAGAGAAGAATTGGAATGGTAAGGCTTTGGAGGGGCGGACCATAACAGTAGGGAAGGCATTTCGTAGGCGTCGAGAGGTCTACAGAAGAGGACAACTTGGCGGTAGTTTTGGGGTTGGCAGCAGCCGATATTACTATGGAGGCTCCCAGAGTTACGGCACCTCCCGAAAGAAGGAATGTCAGAGCACTGGCCGAGAAGGAGACCGCCAGTCAAGTAACGGCTGGGACAAGGGGTCCCACCGTAACTGTTAGGAGTCTGGAGAAGTTGAAGCACTAGATACGGGGGAGCCGCCGAGCCGGGGCTCCTACACGGACTAACCGTGAACGCCACATTCTTAAAGGCGTCCAGGTAGTGAACTTTCCTGCACGGACTAACCGTGAACTCCACGTTCTCAAAGGCGTCCATGTAATGAACTTTCCTCCCCGGACTAACCGTGAACTCCACATTCCTTAAGGCGTCCATGTAGGGAATACTCAGCTGGGCCTCCCGAAAAAGTGCTATCGAGAGGTTTAACTTTGGGGCTTTGGTCACCACCTCTTAACCGTCATTCAAGAGAAACCAGAAGTGGTTGACGCTTGGTCCAGAGGGAATTAATCTAGGGGATTGGGTGAAATATTGTTGCTTTATTTTTAAGTGATGACTGTGCCTGGGGAGAACTGATGATTTGGGGGGGGGGGGGGGGGGTGAGTTATCTGGTTTGTTTATCCAAGTTGGCCGGCAAAGAAAGTTTTCACTGGGTTCAAACTTTCTTTCTTGAAGGGGGGGAGTGTTACGAATTCATGTGAATTACTATTCAGGTCTTTGCTTATCAATGTGTAGTCGATTAAAGGTTGTTGTGATTAAAGGGTCAGGAGCCCTTCTGGGAAAAAGGAGACCGGAAACGGAAGGAAAAAGACACGAGGTCCTGGGGAAGCGACGATCTTCTTCTTCTTCCTCGCCGAGCTCCGAGGCGAGGGTATCGATATTGAGCAGCGGGGAGGACGCTACGTTTGCTACGTTTGAAAGCCCGTCTGACAAAAGGAGTTACCTGCGCAGGGTACTTACCCCTTGACACGTCAAGTTGCCGTGGGTCCGTGCACGGCACCCAGCGTCCGGCACAGTGCGCCTCACCGTCTACAAGGACGCGTACGGGTCGCACCTTGGGCCTCGTGCGCGTTGCAAGCCACGCTTGGTTTTGCCCCGTTGCGTGGCAAGGAGGTGTGCGCTGCAGCAGCTGTCCCCGGTACGAGACATGCATGTGTGGAGCATGTCCGCCCGGGGTTCGTTTCACCGCCCGCGTGCGGAGATCGAACTACAGGAGTACGGAGACATTGTGAGAGATATTGACCATGGAGGGAGTCGGGAGTGGGGCTCACGTGAGGAATGTATAAGATGGCCATCTTAGAGTTACTGTAGATGAGTTTACATCTTTGTAGTATTGATTGCTGATTGTTGATGGTTGTTGATTGCTCGGGGAATATATCATTGATTGTTCTGGATCCTTGGTGTGGGGTGTCTTATTGATTGGAATTCATATTGATTGCGTTACGAAAGCGCATAAATAATATATCTTTCTGGCGGAGTTCCTCTCACGGTCCGGGGGTCACCGAGACCAGGTAGTCACCGGGAGGACCACGTAACAAAAGCCTCGGGAGCCTCGGAAGCCTCGAGAGCGGCAACCGCGCCAAGACTCGCCTGCGCGTCCAAAGCCGCGTAGTATTTGTCGGCCTCAGCAGTGAGCGCACGGGGTTCCGTTAACACGGAACCAGCCAAAGCGAGGCGGACTCGTGCTGGCAGCTGGCGTCGAAACAACGCCCGGAATAGAGCGTTCGGGGTTTTGTCGCCCATGAGCGCCAGCATATGGTCCGTACGGACCGACGGTCACGTGTCCCCGATCTTGGGGAGGTCCAAGAGGCGATCGGCCCGTGCGTCCACCGTAAGGCCGAACGTGGCGAGGAGGAGACGCTTGACCGCCTCGTACTTGCCGTCGGCAGGTGGATCCCTTAGGA
Organism: Myxine glutinosa; assembly: GCF_964187855.1. Classification (NCBI taxonomy): domain Eukaryota; kingdom Metazoa; phylum Chordata; class Myxini; order Myxiniformes; family Myxinidae; genus Myxine; species Myxine glutinosa. The sequence continues at coordinate 24,817,209 of NC_136266.1, read as the reverse complement.
CCGATACGACGCGGGTGGCCATGCCGGGCCCGAGGGCGGCGACCACGTGGCAGTACATGGTCTCGTCCACCGTGATGCCTCGAAGTCGGAACTGGGCTTCCGCCTGCAGGAACCAAACTTCGGCTTGTGACTCCCAGAATTCGGGGAGCTTGATGGAGACCGCGTTGGTAGCCATTGATGCGGCGGTTTCGGGTAGTCAGCGACGGCTGACTCGAATGTCGGAGGTCACCAATGAAGCACGCGGTGCTACGCGCGTGCCTTGCTACCAAGGAGGAAGCGGACAACGCGGTAAGTTTATAGTTCTTTATTCCAAAGAGGTCACTGTAGCACTGGCGTGCTCCGGGCTGCGCTCCCGGTGTATATCCTGAGGCCACGCCTACCCCTCGGGCGTGGCCGCCGCCCACTTGGTGCACGGAATGATGTCACCACGCCAGTGGGCTTTCGTGTACGCCACAATACCGAGTTTAGGTAGATCTACAAGTTTGGTTGTAGTGGAAGTTCTATTGTTGTTGGTTTGACTATTTTCAACCTCACCTGTGTTTATTTCCATGCAGGAACGGTTCTGTATGTAATGATGTTGTCTGCGGTTTGTGCGTTGTTTTTTACGATCATGTCGATTTTATAAATCACTATATATATATATAAAGGATCACTCTATAAATGACATTCAAATCTCTGCCATTGAATCAATCACAAATCGATCACACACCACGATTCTGAAACGTAAGTCCTTTTGGATTCATAAACTTCGGACAAAAATCCCTCATGGCATAAATTTTGATGATTAAAGAATGTTCCAACATCAACCCAATCAAATCATTAACCGTAACCCAGTCATTCATTCATTCATTCATTCACTCATTCACTCATTCATTCATTCTACCTTTATATGTCATTTATATAAATATATAAATATATATATAAATATATTATATGAATATGAATGGTATATGAATATATGCTTGTGTGTTTATGTATGTATGTATCTCTATATTTGTATATGCACGTGCACCAACTGTAACGCCAATGGTAACTGTAAGCTGCGCTGCTCTTCCGCTGAACTTGGGGATGGTGAGGTGAGTGAGCTTTAGCATGGCTCTTCCTTTTGTATGCATTTTCTACACATATCACACATATCACGATACATACTTGTCTGATATACATGCCTGTTGTTTCTGTAGACTAAGAAGAAGACCTTTGTTGGTCAAAAGCTTGTCGAAAATGAAAGATCGACCGTCCTGACGCCACGTCCGCGTCTGATTTAATCTCCCGATTATATATATATATATATATAATTATATATATATATATATACACAGACTTGGCATTTAATATGGAATATTTTTTTTGTGGGGGTGAACTTACTTTTCAATATGTCTTAGAAACAAAAGTTCATTGGAATTATGTTGAAATTCTCCTAGATTTTGTTAATGTGACCTTTAAAAGAAACAAAAACCACATTTGACATTTCGAAACAAATAAATTGATCCTTGAAAGTGATGTAAACTGATATCGAACTCAATTCATGGACAGTACTGTGTTAAACTTCTGTACGTTTTCCAGAAGTATCTCTTTATTTTGCACATTAGCCAAAATTTTAAAGTTAAATTACAACTGGGATTACGGACAGTAAAATTACAGTTCAGTACTTCGTGTAACCCCCACGAGCATTCAGGAGAGCACGTACACGTTGAGGCATGCTGTTCACGAGATTTGCCAAGGTTTGGACAGGAATCGCTTGCCATGCAGTGACAATAGCCTGCTGCAATTCACGCACAGAGGTCGGCTGCTGGTCCAAGTGGTCGATTTGATGCGTTAATTCTGCCCACAAGTTCTCTATCGGATTCACATCCGGGGACATGGCAGGCCACTCCATATGCTCTCCACCACGGTCAGCAAGAAAGTGTTGGATCATGCGAGCATGATGAGGCCGTGCATTGTCATCTTGGAAGACAAAGTTTCCTCGAAAGGCTGCACGAGCAAATGGAAGCAATGTTTCTTCCAGAATGACCCTGTACTTGAACTGGTTCAGGTTTCCATTCAGAACAACCAGGTCAGTTTTGCCCCCTGCATGAAAAGCAGCCCAAACGGTCACCCCACCACCTCCAGCTTGGACTCTTGGCACTATACAATCTTCGTTGTGGGCTTCATGCACTTGTCTGTGCACTCGGACGCGGCCATCTTGACGATAGACCAGAAATCTAGACTCGTCACTGGAGATCACGTGATTCCAGTGTGCTGGCTGCCATTGACGGTGCTCTCTGGCCCACTGCAATCAGCGCTGGCTGTGTTGTCTGGTCAGGCGTGGCTTTCTCAGGGGACGCCTGGCACGACAGCCTGCTTGAACCAGTCGTTGGTTGACTAGCCTTCTGGATACAGGCACATTTGTCAGTTGCTGCCACTCAGCCCTAAGCCGATTAGCTGACTTGGTACGGCCATTGCAGACTAACCGGTGCAGCTGGTGATCATCTCTCCTTGTGGTTCTGCGTGGACATCCTGGCCTCAGTATTGGAGTAGGGACACCCCTCTGAGCATTTCGTTTCAGGATCTTTGACACCTGACCTTGAGTGATGCCACACTGCTGAGCAATAGCACGCTGTTTCATGCCAGAATTTCGTAAAGCCACCACTCCATGACAAACAGCATTGTCAAGTTGACGGACCATCTCCAGAAGAAGCGGCAATAACTTTTGTAGACGTGCAGCAGTTGTTTTCCACTAATACAGAATGCAACAACCCTTATATACCCGATTGTGAAGCCAATCATCAAATGCACCTGTCCTTCCATTTTGTCGTGCCACCTGTGATATAATCCTGTTATTGACTTCTTGCTGGGAAAGACAATCAGTGACATGGTTCTTTCAACAAAGACATCACCGAAGGGTAAAAGTAACTCACCAGATTGATATACTGAGTTCAGAAAGTACACCCAAGTCAAGAAAAAAAAAATATGCCATATTAAATGCCAAGTCTGTGTATGTGTATATATGTATATATATATATATATATATATATATATATATATATATATATATATATATATATATATATATATATACGTATATATATATATATATATATATATATATATATATATATATATATATATATATTGTCGCGCAACTACGGTTAACATGAGAGTCGCGGATGGCCTAAACGGTCTTATTTGGAGACAACTACCCAAACATGGATTTTACTATGGCCGCGCGGGAGGAAGGAGGAGAATGGAAGCTGCACAAGCGCTTAACTGCGACACTCCGACCCTGTAGGGGCAATCAATTCAAGCGGGCACAGGGTTAACAGGGGATGCAAAATAATACAAGGGTTTATTGAAAATACAAGCGAGGACAGGAAAATGCAACGATAAACCTAAGTCCAAATTTTTGATCCCACACACACAGATATCAAATACAGACGAGGGATTATGAACTACCAAAATAACACGTTCGTTATGTAAAGTGTAACTGTGGAGCCTGGGCTTATCTGGTCTTTGTCGTCTTGTCTTTGGCTGCCGTCCAACACGGCTCCGTTCGGCCCCGATGTACCCACGAGGCCTCGCTCCAAGCTCCACAAGCGCCGATCGCTCACCACGAGGTCCCTCGCTCCAAACTCCAACGCACTGAGCACCGCTCCCAGCACCACGAAAAAGCACCGCGTGTCCAACGCAGGCCGGCGACTCCAAACGAGGTCAAAAGCAAGCGAACTCCACCCGGGCCACGACCCAACTCCGACGAAGAAGTCCGACGACCCAACTCCGACGACGACCCAACTCCGACGACCCAACTGCGCCAGACGAAGAAAACCGAGCGCCGCTAGAGACTGCCAGAGCACGAGCGTAGATGTCCAAACACCAAGAGAGCAACTCAACTACTGGTCAACTCAGGCCGCGAACTGCGAACCAACACAACCAGGGACAGGACTCTCCCCACTCGAGATCGCACCGGGACTGCCAGGGCCAGGAATCTGCGGCCAGATTTCCGCGCGCTCTTTTTATAACCTCGGGCGGTGACGTCAGACTCAGCACGACACCCAACCAGAGCCTCGTAACTTCCCGCCCTTTGTCGACCCGCTTCGCGCCTTCCGCGTCCGTTCGCGCCAACCCATCACAGCCCTACTGGGCGTGGTACTCAAGGTGGATAGGCCTGTCGGAGGTGTAAATGGTGGCGGCCATGCGGCGGTGTCCTGGCCTGGTTTCCTTCCTAAGTCATGTCAGGGGGAGGGCGTTATTTAGTGTTGCACTAAGGACTTGTCGGAATGTCTATGTGGTGTGCAGTGCCAAAAGGGACAAATGTTTGGCTAACCAGGTGAGGACACACAGGGGCGCTACTCTTTAATCCCTAACTCTACTTAATACACGAACCTCCTGGTAGATTCACAAGTATACTCCTTACCTGACAAAACGCCTACACATGAAGAACTTATTACAGGTAGTTTTCCTTACCGCGACACCTCAAAGCATGTTACATACTCAGCTCTATCTGCTCTACATATCACTACCCCGCCAGACATAACACAGCCCCCCCCCCCCCCCCCCCCCACGGAACCGTAGCTCCTGCAAAGTTCACTGCAGGCACTACCATTCCAGCCTTAACACTTACTGTCTCACACTTAATTAACCTATGAAAGAAATCAGGAGGGCTGTGGGAAGTGAGTCGGACTTCCTACCTACACTTCCTTAACAAGCTAAACCCCTTAACAATCATGCAATCATGTATTTACAATGGTCTTCATTCCACCGCTCCTGTGGTGGGAGGAACAAACAACACACAAAAATCTAAGTTACGACAAAACTTACCAACTTACGAAATTCCAAAAACTCTAAACATTTGTGCAACCCCGGTCTACAGACCGCGTCCCCCGGTGGATGCCACAAGACACAACCTTACCTGCGGGGCCATCCCGAATGCGCCCCTAAATTTCTGCGGGCCCTGTCCAGGTGTTACAGGTGAGTGACATGGCTCGGTGGATTTTGCCCACATCCATTCAACACCAACCCCTTGTCCACTCATACACAGTCCAAACTCATTACACACAAAATCATTTCAAAGCACTTATTTCACCCCCCCCCCCCCCCCCCCCGCAAGACCATGGCATTGATGTCATAATCACGTGTGTGGATTCCTCAACTAGGCAGCGGGGAGGTACCACACAGAAAGATGGTGGGGGTGCTTCAGGCTGTGGTGCCCGCAGTCCCAAACACAAGTCAACCGACTTACAAGTTCATTGCCCCACCCCCCCCCCCCCTTTACCTCTTGGCCCCGTGACAGCCCAACAGCCCCTTTCCGCCATTACTTCGCCGGTGAGGGTCTCCACACACACCAGGCTCCGCTGCCTCCTGCTTCTGCGCAGCTCCACGGGTCGCCGGGGGTCTCCTTTACCCCAGGGCGCCCAACCAGACCCTCCACAGACGAGCTCCAATTTCCAGATACCACCGGCTGCCAGGGGTAATTGCCGCAGAGGGGGGCCGCAGGCATCGCTCCTCAGAGCTTGATCCGTACCTGCGGACACACACACCTTCCCCACCCACAAGATCCCCAAAACACACTTCCTCCCCCGCTGCCATTCAATTCTCAACACAACTCAGCACAATTCCAAAGATGGTGTAAAAGATGTTACAAGGCTTGCCCTGGCTTGCTGCATGTGAAATTCCCCAGTTCACAGTTCAAATCATTACATTTCCATTTTCAAAAGCTCAATAATCACAATAATCACCACTCATCCATTTCCTCCAACCTCACGGCCACATAGAAACACATAACCACTACACAAAAACATACGCCACCCACAAGACACTGTGTGGCCCCCCATTCCATCCCCTCACCGGCCATGTCATCACTCTCACCCACCTCCCAACTCCAAATTACATGTCCCCAAAATTTCCACAAGCAAGTCCTGAAGCCTGGGACAGTAACCATCAAGGCCTTACCTCTACCTTGATGCACAGGTAACTTCCGGTTGGTCAAGCCCAAAGTGCCATCCACCCTTCAAAAATCCCAAAATTTGTCCTTGGCCTACCAAATTCTTCCAAATTTCTCTTTTGTCCCCACTATACTGGCAGGTATATGGATCCGCATCCAATGGTGATCATCACTGCACCACTACCTGTGGCCACGACAGCTCTGCACCTATACCGTGCAAGGGTCATCGGGACAACGTGAGCAGTCAAAACGCCAACATGGCCCATGAGTGTCCATAAGAGTGCGACCCACCATCCATCCTTTGGCCCCCCTGCGAGGAACACAGCTGCACTAGCCCCAGCTGGCCAATGTGGTGAGCACCTGCTGCCAAAAACACACTACCGCACACACAACCTCGGCCCTGGGGGGGCACGGTCGCAGTGCGTGGCATCCCTACAGCCACGTCTCCTGCACCTCCACATCACCCCCCAGTCCGGCTACAGATCTGCAGCCCCCCCAGTGCTCACCCACACTTGACCACACCAAGGTCCAGTCAACAGCCATGCTCCACCAGGAGACCCCCCAGAAGACATGGTCCACACACCTCGGACACGCACAACACCACGTTGACCATCAGGCTACACAACTACATCCCCATAACCCCGCGTCCCAAATATCAGCACAGTCGCCCCCGCAACCAGTTGAAAGCTGTGTCCTGCTACCCTATCAATTTTATCACAGCCTCCAACACTTTGGTCTACACACCTGGATCAATAATGGTGTCACAATACAGTGTCCACCATTTCTCTTCACAAAATTCACCCTTAAATTTGCAGCTAATCCACAGATTACCCATGCCAAACATTTGTCACATTTTGCTAAACTCACCAAAGAAAGATGCTTTGCCATATACAACCCAGCCTAGCATGGCCCATATGCTCGGCACGTTACACATTCCCGATTCACATCCCCCATGGCTCTCTTCCCAAACTGAGAGTCCATAAATCATAACGGAACATCTGTGGAAGGTCACTCTCACACCATCACGTTCCACAGATGCCCCAATGGTTGTCCAGCAGGCTATGTCCATCCCTGTCCCTTTGGTTCGACCCGTGTCCGTAGCCCAGCACAGCATGCCAGGTCACCACATGCTGGCTGTCCCAGAGTCTCAGGAGGAGGGTGTCAGGCCGCATGCCCGGGTGGTCACTACATCAGGCCCAAGTTGGCCGTCCGCAGTGCCACCACCTAAGCGCGACCCACAACACCTCCCCCTAGTGGTCCTCAATAAATGCCATCCCAGGCTTGAGAAACCGCCTCAGACCCCCCCGGAGGTCTTAACCCCCACCAGGGTCCGGTGACCCTGTCGGCCCGAGCCACACGCCCGGCCGGCGTCCCGTCGGACAAGGGACGCCACACTCCACCAGACCTGCCGTGGGGCCCAGGTCACACCATGCCACACATGGCTGGACCCCACGTCCAAATCTCGCCAGCTCAGCCCCCCAGCTGGCTGGCATTACCAAATTTTGAAAGGGGAAATTTTTGCCCGACGCCATCACCAATGACCTCCCCATGTCCAAATCCCGCAGCCCAGGGACAAACTCCAACCAAGGCTGCTCCAAATCCAACTCCCATTTAAATCTAAATTTCTTTCTCCTTTTAAATTTTTTTATTCCCACCGCCAAACCGCAGCTGCAGGTAACAACTCCTACAGGTTGTTCTGCCCCTCCCTGCAGCTGGTCTAAATTCCCTACGGAGACCAAATCTCCAGAGGCTATCTCCTGATCCTCCAAGGTCCAAATCCAGCCCGGAGCCAACACACTCCCCCAACTGGTTCTTCAATTTCGGAGCCTCCGTTGCCCAATCAGAGTGCACGGTGAGGGTCCCCTTGGTCATTCCAACCACCTCCTCGGACCAACTCACCTCATCACCCAGGCTCCTTTGGGCCTGGTCAAACCCTACCTCTATGGGACTGTCCCTGGTCCCCAGCTGCTGAATCACATCATCCTCATCAGCATCCCCCATCAATTCCGGCTCCGACTGATCTTCCCCAATATCCCCAATAAATACCCGGTCCGGCTCCATTACACGGACCCCCAATAATGTTACCCCCTCTCGCTCTGCACCACCGCCCTGGTGCTGCACAATTCCGAATTCATCCCCCGGTTGATGTGTTGGGGCATCCACTCGGTCCCGATAAACCTCCAGGCCACCAGATGGGAAACACTCCCTCTTACAATTTGCACATTCCACGCTCACCTGTGCGCATTCCCCTTTCCCCTCTTCACATGCCACAATCAAATCTTCCCCATTTACCTGTGGACACTCCCCGCTCACTTGTGGGCACTCCACGTTTACCTGTGGACATGCCCCATTCACCTGTGGGCACTCCACACTCACCTGTGAACACTCCACGTTTACCTGTAGGCATTCCCCATTAGCCTCTTCATTTGCCATTCCTGGTGCAATTCCCAATTTGCCTTCCCCCCTGTTCCGATTCAATTTCTGCCACCTTTGGCTTCTCCTATGCCCCGACGGCACCATTCGTTCGTCCAGGCATCCATTTTGTTAATCAGTCCCTCAATTTTTCCTTCCAATTGTTCAATTCCTTTCCTTCATTTTATTCCCTTGTTCATTCATTTGTTCATTCATCACCTCCATTTTTCCCTCCAATCCATCAATTTTGCTGTCCATCCCTTCGATTTGTTCTTTCAATCCCTCCTTTAACCCCTCTATGTTTTTGGTTTGGGCATTCAATTCTCCCGTCAACCCCTCAATTTTTCCGGTTTGAGCATTAATTTGCTCCTTCATTCCCTTCATTTCAATATTTTGTTCATCCATTTTGTTATTCATTTCTCCCATATCTTTACTCATTTTGTTTTCCAGCCCATCAATTTTATTTCTCTGAGCATTCAGTTCCCCTTTTAACCCATCAATTTTATTTCCCATTCCTTCAATTTGCTCTTTCAATTCTCCCTTTAATCCCTCTATGTTTTTGGTTTGGGCATTCAATTCTCCCGTCAACCCCTCAATTTTCTGGTTTGAGCATTAATTTGCTCTTTCATTCCCTTCATTTCAATCTTTTGTTCATCCATTTTTTTATTCATTCGCTTCAAGTCTTCCTTCATTTCAATATTTTGTTCATCCATTTTGTTATTCATTCGCTTCAAGTCTCCCTTCAATCGATCACTCATTCCTGCCGTTCCTTCCCTACATTCATTCCCCTGGGACTCCATTTTGTTTTTCAGCCCCCCAACTTGATTTCCCAATCGCTCACCCATTCTCTCACTCTGCTCCCTCTGAGCCTTCATTTCTCCCCTCAATTCCCTTTTCATTCCTCGATATCCATTTTTATATCAATTTTCCATTTCCCAATTATGTTTTCTCTTACCCAAATTTCTCTTTTCAATTCCCGACTGGCTCGCTCACTGCTCTCACTCTGAGCCCTCATGTCGTCCTTCATTTCTTTACTGGCTTGCTCACCCATTCTCTCACTCTTCTCCCTCTGAGCCTTCATATCGTTATTCATTCCCTCCATTTTCCTAAGCAATTGACCCAACATCTGGTCGGTTGTCGGGGCCGTCCCAACAGCGGGGAATGCTCCAACCCTACCCTCTACCCCCTGTATTTCCGACTCACTCCCGAGACTTCCTGTATCTTCCATTCTCCTTTCCATACCGCTCACCTCCTCCTCCGTAAAGGAGGTCGCTTTCCCATGTGGCTTTACAATAGGAATTGAATTAATTTAATGACGCACCTTTCGCGTCATGCAAGCCCAATCGACTATACCAATTTTCGCCTCCGACTACAAAAATTTTCTTTCCAAATTCTCCACACTAACACCAATTTTTTTTTTTACGGGGTTCAAATCTCACTACTGACTACCAGTTGTCGCGCAATTCCGGTTAACACCAGAGTCGCGGATGACCTAAACAGTCTTATTTGGAGGCAACTACCCAAACACGGATTTTACCATGGCCGCGCGGGAGGAAGGAGGAGAATGGAAGCTGCGCAAGTGCTTAACTGCGATACTTCGACCCTGTAGGGGCAATCAACTCAAGCAGGCACAGGTTTAACAGGGGATACAAAACAACACAAGGGTTTATTGAAAATACAAGCAAGGACAGGAAAATGCGACGATAAACCTAAGTCCTAATTTGGGATCCCACACACACAGATATCAAATACAGACGAGGGATTATGAACTACCAAAATAACACGTTCGTTATGTAAAGTGTAACCGCGGAGATCGGGCTTATCTGGCCTTTGTCGTCTTGTCTTTGGCTGCCGTCCAACACGGCTCTGTTCAGCCCCGATGTACCCACGAGGCCTCGCTCCAAGCTCCACAAGCGCCGATCGCACACCACGAGGTCCCTCGCTCCAAACTCCAAAGCACTGAGCACCGCTCCCAGCACCACGAAAAAGCACCGCGCGTCCAATGCAGGCCGGCGACTCCAAACGAGGTCAAAAGCAAGCGAACTCCACCCGGGCCATGACCCAACTCGGGCTGCGCCAGAAGAAGAAAACCGAGCGCCACTAGAGATTGCCAGAGCATGAGTGTAGATGTCCAAACACCAAGAGAGCAACTCAACTACTGGTAAACTCAGGCTGTGAACTGCGAACCAACGCAACCAGGGACAGGACTCTCCCCACTTGAGATCGCACTGGGACTGCCAGGGCCAGGAATCTGTGCGCAGAGTTCCGCGCGCTCTTTTTATAACTTCGGGCGGTGACATCAGACTCGGCGCGGCACCCAACCTGAGCCTCATAACTTCCCGCCCTTTGTCGACCCGCTTCGTTCCTTCCGCGTCCATTCGCGCCAACCGATCGCAGCCCTCCTGGGCATGGTACTCAAGGTGGATAGGCCTGTCAGAGGTGTAAATGGTGGCGGCCATGCGGCGGTGTCCTGGCCTGGTTTCCTTCCTCAGTCATGTCAGGGGGAGGGCGTTATTTAGTGTTGCACTAAGGACTTGTCGGAATGTCTATGTGGTGTGCAGTGCGAAAAGGGACAAAGGTTTGGCTAACCAGGTGAGGACACACAGGGGCGCTACTCTTTAATCCCTAACTCATCAAATTGATGCGCATGATTGGAGCGCATGCGCAAGATTGGAGGTCTCGTCTCTTCAAATCTGTCCATGCACGCTCGCTTTCGAAGTTAAGTAACTTTTCTCAATTGTGTTTTTGTCGAAACTGGTCTTGTATGTACCTATTGGGGTGTCTTGAATAGTATTCTTGGCGTTGGTTTTTCATACCTGTGTACAGAATCGTCGGTCTCTCTTATCGCGTATTCTGAGGCCTAAGTGTAGTACTAGGCTACTGTGTCCAACCTTGGCTTGAGGCTTCGTTTTTGTCTCAGCGGTTCTCTGATCGCGCTGCAATTATTTTCCGGTCTCTGTTTTTCACGGTCTTTTCATCCCATACTTCCTTGTTTTAAAATCTCAAAAAAAAAAAAAAAAACCCAAAAACATTTCCTTCTGTTCTTATTCGTTTATTCGTTCTTATTTGTTCGTTCGTTCGTTTTTCGACCATGTTGTTTCGTTTGTGATCACGTTGTTAAAAAATGTCTCATCTGACCCCTGAAGACCTGTATTCTGTCATATTCAATAACACCTTTTTCTTCTTCTTCTATAAAAGGATGCTTTCGACTTGTTCACCAAATCCATTCATTCCAAAAAAAAATTCCATCTCTTATTGTGCATCTTTCATTCATTCCCTAAACTCTCCAGCACTCCATCCTCCCTCCAGCGTCCTCAAACGTATTTTTGACTCGAATGTCTCAAGAAACTCATTTTGCAATAAATGTTCGTTTCCCATTAATCGTACACTTTTCAAAATCCAATCTCACCCCTCCTCTCCAAATCTTCCCCATCACCCCTTCCCTCCAAAACTTCCCCATCACCCCTCCCCTCTAAATCTACCCCATGCCCCTCCCCTCCAAATCATCCCCATCACCCATCTCTTTCAAATCTTCCCCCTTGCCCCTCCCCTCCTAAACTCCCCCCACACCCCTCCCCTCCGAGACTCTCCCTCGCACCTCCCCTCCTAGACTCCCCTCTCACCCCTCCTCCTCAAAGCGTCCTCCCTGCTTCATCCACCTTCCAACTTTCACCTTCATCTCCCTCAACCTTCTGCCTCACTCTTCCCCCTCCTCAAATAACACCTCACTGCGCCTCACCCAATCACCATCAAACCTTTTGTCCGCCCCATTCTTCCCTTTCTCCAAGGTATTCTGTAATCTCTGACACAACTTCAACAGCTCTCCCTACCTCTTCCTCCTCTTCCACATCTTACCTTACCGCTCCCCCCCCCCCCCCCCCTGTTCTGTATCCGATGCTCCCCCTTCCTCTTCCTTAACAGTATGGACCTCAAACATCCGGGGCCTTCGCTCAAACTTGTCTGATCTCTCCATACAGGTTGCTTCTGACAAACCAGACGTGATCTGCTTAACAGAAACTTTCCTCCTTCATGATGTCTCTGATTCCTTGGTATCTCTCCCAGGTTACTCCCTCCTCCGGTATGATAGACCTGAGCCTCGTCCTGGAGGTGGGGTTGCTATCTTTATAAAAAAACTCTCTTCCTCACTCGCCCTGCACTGCCCTATCTCCACCTCACCCCCAGGAATACCTTTGGCTACGGCTTCCCCTTCGCTCCCACCTTTTGTTCATATGTGTGTTGTACCGTCCACCAAACAGTGATGACTCCATCTACATCTCGCTGTCTGAGAATATGGACCAACTTCTATCTACCCATCCCAACTCTCTCTTCCTCATATGTGGTGATTTCAACTGTCACCATGCCAGTTGGCTGGGTGTGGGTACCACTCTCACCAGCCATGGCTCTTCAGCAAAGGACTTCTGTGACTCACTGGGACTGACACAATCTGTCAATTTCCCGACCCGGATTTCAGTCAACGGAGCATCTTCTCTTCTGGACTTGGTTATGACTAACTTCCCTGAAAATGTCTGCTGCTCTTCTTCTGCTCCAATCGGCTCTTCTGATCATGTGCTTGTTAAAGTGGACATCTCTCTGACCATTCTCAGAGAGCCTCCTCAGCGTCGCCGAGTCTGGCATTTCACTCAGGCCAACTGGCACGGTCTTCAAGCAGCCATCAATCATCTGGACTGGTCTCCCATCTCTACTGCCTCTGACATAAATTCTTCCTGGGAATTCTTACAAAGCAAACTGCTCTCTCTCATGCACAGATTTATCCCATCTCATCTTCTGTTGTCTTACCCTTCCTCCCGTCCATGGTACACGGAATCTTGTGGTGAGGCTATTGCCCAGAAACAACTTGCTTTCGTCTCCTGGAAAGCAAATCCAATGGAAGGAAATCTCATTTCCTTTCACAAAGCCCGAAACAAGTGTGTGTCCACCCTCAGGAGAGCCAGGAAACAATATCTCTCCGTTCTCAGGACCGAACTCTCTTATCTGTCTCCCTCTTCCAAATCCTGGTGGCATCTGGTCAAATCTGTTTCTGGTGTTTGTTCCCCCTCCATCCCCTCCCTCACCTCAAATGGCCACACGGCTGACTCCGCGCGTGAAAAAGCTGAATGCCTCAACTCTGTGTTTGCCTCTAAATCTTCTGTCCCAAACCCATCCCTCTCTGTACCCACCGTACCCAGTCGTACCCAGCTGCTCCTGGACTCTGTGTCCTTTCCTCCTGACAAGGTGGAAAAGTTTCTGTCAACCCTCGACTCGGATTCTGCAACTGGACCTGACGGCATCAGCCCACGGGTCCTAAAATCCTGTTCTTCCGCTCTTTCACTCCCTCTCTCTGTTCTCTTCACCCTCTCTTTTGCTCAAGGTCATCTTCCATCTGCTTGGAAATCTGCCAACATCACTGCTTTGCACAAAAAAGGTGCAAAAACAGATCCCAGCAACTACAGACCAATCAGCCTTCTCCCAATTATCAGCAAAGTCATGGAATCCATCATTGCTTCAGATATGAAATCTTTCCTCTTCTCCAATGGCTTGATCTCTGATCATCAATTTGGTTTCAGACCTGGACACTCTACTCTGGACATGCTGCTTCTGCTTTCTCAACAATGGATGGAGGTCCTCAATGCCAAACAGGAAATTAGAGCAGTCTCCCTCCTCGATACGGTCTGGCACCCCGCTCTGCTCACCAAACTCTCCTCTTTTGGTATCAATGGAAATCTCCACGCATGGCTGGCGGACTTCCTCTCTAGTCGTAGTCAACGTGTGGCCCTGAATGGGTTTCTCTCATCTCCTCTTCCTGTTCAGGCTGGAGTTCCACAAGGCAGTGTTCTGGGCCCTGTGCTTTTTCTGGTCTTCATCAATGATCTCTCTGACTCTCTTGAAAATCCTCTGTATCTCTTTGCTGATGACTCTACTCTCTGTCGCTCCATTCTTCATCCCTCAGATCGGCAGTCTGCTGCCTCCTCACTCTCTGCAGACCTGGACAAAATCACAGACTGGGCAAACAAGTGGAACATGTCTTTCAATCCTGACAAATCTCACACTCTTACGATGTCTCTCCGAAAAGACCGACTGGACAACCCTCCCATCCACTTTCTGAATAATCCTCTCCAAGAAGTTCTGTCACTCAAGCTTTTGGGTCTCACTATCTGCCATGATCTTTCGTGGGAAAACCATATTTCAAATCTGGCCTCCAAAGCCAGTCGCCGACTGGGCATCCTCCGTCGTGCAAAGTCCTTCCTTGGCACACCTGAGCTCCTCACCACATACAAGGCTTTCATCCGCAGCTCAATGGAATACTGCTCTCCCCTCTGGGCTGGTGCTCCTGCCTCACACCTAGCTCGTCTTCACGCTGTTGAAACCAAAGCATTCAGAATCATTGGAATCTCCCGCGATGAAGCTAACTCCAAGGGCCTCTCACTCACTCACCGCAGGCAGGTTGGTGGTCTTTCCATCTTCTACCGACTCCTCTCTGGCCTTGCCCCCCCAGCTCTCTCTGGGCTCTGTCCCGCAAATATTCCTACAGGTCGCACAAGATCTGCCTGCAACCCTTTTATGGTCAAACTGCCAAAATCAAGACTCTCTGCTCACCTTCACTCCTTCATTCCTCGCTTCTCCCGCCTCTGGAACAAACTCCCTCACTCTCTTCAATCCCACTCCACCCTCCAGGTCTTTAAAACTGCTGTTCACCACCATCTCTTATCTTCCCCCATCCAAAACCTTGATCTCTTCTACCCCCGCTAATTTCACCCCAATTCCACTTTTTTGAAATACCAACTTCTGTCCTGAAAGTCCTTGGTGTCCTTGTGTTTTATACTTCTCCCTCCACCCCCCCCCCCCCCCCTTCCCACGCCTCCTCCCCCCAAGTCCTCTCCCTTCCACACATCTCCCTGCTCTCAAATGTTGTGTTTGTGTGCTTCCCCTTCTCTCCCCATCTTGTTTTCCGCTCCCTCTTTTTGTGTGTTTTGTTTGTCTGGTTGATTTGTTTGTGAAGTAAATGTTAGCTCTTTCACGAGCCTCGATTCAGTATACAACAAAAAAAAAAAAAAAAAAAAAAAAAAAACACATGAACCTCCTGGTAGATTCACAAGTATACTCCTTACCCTACAAAACGCCTACACATGAAGAACTTATTACAGGTAGTTTTCCTTACTGCGACACCCCGAAGCATGTTACCTACTCAGCTCTATCTGCTCTACATATCACTAACCCGCCAGACATAACAATATATTGTTGCAGTTTTGAGAACCCACACTTGTGCAAATATGACATCATTAAAGGTTAAAGGTAGCACCCCATAGATAGGCCACAAGCAACACGTAGGTCACCATAGGACATCAATTATTTCATTAGTATGTGTATAGATAAGGCCATGTTTCCAATAGTTGAATCTGCGTTGTGTCAATCAAATAAGGAGTAGGCCCCATTCGTCCATTTTGACAGCCTCCCTCTCCAAGCGACGCCATTAAGCGCGCCCTCCTGTCTGTACCCCACGGCCCTCCCAATTGTTACGCTCCTTGGCCAGCAGCAGCAGCCTTAGCTGCCCGTAAGCTCACTCAACGCCGCCATAAGCCACGGGGTGAGGCCTGGAAAAGGGGGGCGGAGCACCAGGGAGAAGGTGTGGCCACGTCACCCAGCCGTCAGGGCGGGGCCGGTAAGACCGAACCAGCCAACCAGGGCTGAAGTGACATCGCCGGACAGGCGTGGCTTTTGGGCTCGCGGAGCGATCGCTGGCTGGACTATAAAAGCATGAGCGCATAGCCCTTTTAGAGGACTCTCGCTAAGCACTCGAGTGAAAGATTGATTAAAAGAGGACTTGTTGGAAGGCGCTTTCTCAAGGACTTATTGGGAGAGCGCACATTTGAGAGGACTTACTCGCTGGCGCTGATTAAAGAAGGATGGCCAAGGACTGTCGTGATTACGAAGAATGCGAGAGTATATGCGCTTGATCAAAAAGGGCTCGCTGGCATTGGGAGTTCAAAGAAGGACATTGGAGAGGGGGTGTTTGGCGTGGGTCGTGCGCCTATTACGTATAGTAATACCGGCCTTCCCCCCTCCCCCCATCATTATAACTGTCCGTTCGTGTCGCGCTATACGCAGAGCAGCCTGCCGGGTTTTATCCACTGGACCGGAGCCTGGACCGGAGCCGGACTGGAGCCTGGACGCGCTGGTGACCATCAACCTGTTCCTCTACAATCCCCGTGTGAGTGACTGTGTGTGAGACGGGCCCATTTGTCCAGGGAATAAGTTAAGCCTGTAATTAAGACTGCCCTGTGTACTTCTCCTTCCTCTTTCTATCTTGTACATTTCTTTCGTTTCCTCTTCCTTCTGTACATTTGTAATAAATTGCTTTGTTCTTCCTATTTTCCGGGTTTCCTCTTATCCGATGGCATCCATCTTTTCTCTAATTGGATAAGCGTGGCACGATTCGGAACCGCTATAATTTGGTCTAGTCACCTGTTAACAGCTCGGATCGCGGATTGCTATCCGCTCGGCATATTCCATCAATATCCGTGGTTTGAGCGGGAGTTATTCCTTTGCTTTACAGTCGGTGGTAGTAATTAGGTAATAGGACTAAGATTCGACCAACTACCATATTTACCACCGACCGGAAGGAACGTTATAACTTCCAGGACTCGCGTCGGCCAGATCAAAGACAAGGGGATTAACCCCCCCTTGATAAGGGGAAAGCCCGACGTTTGAGATCCACAACAATTGGTACCAGGAGTGTTCTGCAACAATATATATATATATATATATATATATATATATATATATATATATATACATACATACACACACACACACACACACACACACACACACACACACACACACACACACTACTTTAACCAAATACTTTTTAGTGCTTGTAATAGCTTTTTGTTCCAGGAAGATCTCATGCAAAATATATTTGACTCATTTTGCCATCTATTGTGCGAGCATTTATAAACCTAACACATTGAATTAACATTATGTGTTTAGTTAGGTGAATTGCAAAAAGACTATGCAGATTAACTCAGTGAAGGATGGTATAAAAATGTTAAAGCCTAACAGTTTTATGTTGTTTGATTTTGACATTTTAAGTCAAACCATTTACTTTCACATCATCCATCATATAACATGATAAACAAATTTTCGTAAATAGAATGTAGCTCATGCTAAAGCTACTTGCAATGCTTGAGATTTGTTGAAACCTCATACACCTGTTTTTGAATGTCGGATCATGGACTATATATATATATATATATATATATACGTATATATATATATATATATATATATATATATATATATATATATATATATATATATATGTTTTTTTTTTTATGTAGAAGGCTCCAGGCACAGACTATGTCGTCCTCATCGAGGCCAGGCCAAAAACTTTCATATATACGTGATATATACCGTGATATACCCTTCATATATACGTGAGAAGCCCGTGTTAAATTTTACCAGGTTCTGCAGTTGTAATTGGAAATACACCTTTATATTTACAGTGGCACAAGGCATTCAAACAAGCGTTCAGCATTCTGTGCACGCACGTTGTTGTATGAAAATAATTTCCAACATGTAAAGTGGATGTGCAAATGATAAAACTCGCATTCGTGTGAAGGGTCCTGTTGTGTGATGCTCCAAATTGATCACATAGCTCACGATACGAGAGGATCTCAAGTTCAAATCTTGGATAAATTCGGTGCATTTTGTCTATTGTTTCCAAAGGCCTTTGTTCTTCTAACAATACACTTATCCTTTTCTTCATGACCCTCAGGCAATGCTGAAGATTAAAATCCACATCCAGAAGGACGTGATCAGTAAATACATGGTCTGAATTAATGCAGCAATAAAGGGCATTCTCCAAACGATTATGTATGTACAATATCTTTTTTTTTTAGCTTCTGATCTGAACAATCATCCTTATATTGATTTACATCTACCCTACCAGGCCATAAATATAGTGATCAAGCAACAACAACACACAACATGCATTTTAAGGCCATGTTCCCTGCTAGAGCGGGGGTTAGCCTTGCGGTCCCCATGACAATCTTCTCCATTTTGCCCTATTTTCTGCATCTCTCCTTGTTAACCCCCTTGCCCAAGATCAAGCAAGCAACATGCATTATTCAATATTAAGGCTAGACCTGCATCAATGCAACAATGGATATTGCTTACTTGTTATTTAAAGAATCGTCTGTTTAATATATATGTATTTGTATGTATATATATATATATATATATATATATATATATATATATATATATATATATATATATATATATATTATATATATATATATATATATATATATATATATATAGTGATCAAGCAATAAATAAAATAAATAAAACAAGAAATAATAAATTAAACGATAAATTAAATAAATTTCGTGATCATGCAAGCATCATGCGTCATTCAATATGCCTGTATCAATCAAACAATAGAGATTGCTTCTTGTTATTTAAAGAATCGTCTGATTAATATATATGTATTTGTATTTGTATGTATATATATATATATCAAACATCACGTGATATGAGGTTTAGTGAACATTTCATTTCTAGACAGAATGTCTGGATTATGTTTATTCAGACAATTCACCATAAATTGAGGGGGGAAAACAACCTCAGCATGTGTAACTGAAAGACTTTTCTTGGTGTAACGGCGCCATCTCCTGCCATGTGGAGGGACTACATTGCTGAATCAGTTGACTCCATATGGAGTGAGCCCGGGTGTTATAATAACCTGCTTCAAAATATAGTTACTTTACAGCTTATTGTGTGTATGTATGCAGTGTGGTTCTCTGTATGAGGTCACATCGGTCAGATTTGGTTTCTTCCTGGTAAACGGTAGTTAAAGGAAAATAATGATACAAATGAATACCTACCTCAAGCTAATTTCAGGTTGAGCAAGTTTGAAGTGACTTTTTGAAAGGAATCACCGACAAGTGATGTGGAGCCCTTCATGTGGGCAATAAAATGAGCTTTCTGTGAGATCGGATGTAAACTTTGCTTCCGTTTTGTTAGAGTGCAAACCCAAAATGAGGCAGGAAAAGAGACGAGGACCCATTGCGTGCCATAAAACCATTAAGGCTAGACGTCTAGCCAGTCTGATGACTTTATTGCGCTTTTCCTTTGCGTCTGTTCAGCGAAATCACCTCAACAGGTGGTATCTTATCAGATGAGAAAAACGTCCGTCCTGAAAATATCCTCTTTCGGAAAAGTTTCGATAATTTGCACCTTAAATATATCAGTTTCGTCCTCTCAGCGACTGCTGGAATTTTGGCGAATTTCCTCCTTAGTTTATGTGCTTTACCCACCTTTCCTCCGCTCTTGTGTTATATGCCATAAATTTTTACAACGGCAATTTTACTTTACAACATTTTGTCTGCTTCTTCCCTGAAGCCTCACCATAGCTCGTTTCCTCCAACCAAACAAATCGTGAATATAAAGAGATCCTCTTAAAGCTGACTTTGCCTCCGCCTTTTTGTGCTCTAACGGCCCGTGAAGCCTTAACTTTACTGCTTACTTCCTACATCGAATATGCTTCAATGTTGTTTGGAAACCTCCTGGAAACCACCAATTCTGATTCGTTACTGAACGAAAGGATAGCCTTGTGATCAGATATTTTACTTGCCCTTCCACTGTAACAGCGCTATATATATATATATATATATATATATATATATATAGTTTTCCCTTAAATGTGTTTATACTTTTCAAATGCTTAGCTGATCGAAGTGTGAACATTATGGCCAAACGGAAGTGCAACCCTTGGGAAGAGGGAATGCTGAATGCTGTCACGACACACATCTGCCGCCCCGGCACTATTTTCAGACAACTTCCGGTTCAATCACACTTGCCTCTCTTTGTCTGTGATATCGTTTATGTTGGTCGACGCTTTCTATTCTTAAGCTTATTATCTCCAGAAGTGTGTGCATTCAGTTTTTTTCAAATCATTACAATAACACACTTGTACATAAATAAATTGAACACAAAGTGTGACATTTTTAAAATAATTCTAAAAACTAAACATTTAGTTTGCATTCCATTCTGTACATAAGGAAATTTTCAATCAAATAGAAGTATACCTTCTTTATATAATTAAATCATATTTACAGTGCATGAAGTGTGCTGAAAGGCCAATATCAGTTAAATTTAAATTATGCCTTATGCTGAAGATTAACAAACTTTTATATCAGTGGCAGCAGGAGATTTTTGTTGAGAGCATGTTATACTCAAGGAATTGTTGAATACCTGTGCATTTCTTGCAACTAAAGGGTTGATGCGTTTGAGTGCTAGCTCATGTTATTTACTCCCTCTGAAACCTCCACACAAACCCTAACCCTCCCCAGTCTCTGAAAAAAACCCGAAAAATGATGTCCAGATAATTAGGGATACTCTTCAGTGTTTTATTCAAGAGCATATCACACATATAACATTTCATCCTGAACTTCTTTGACTCCAAATACACATACATCGAAAATAAATCACCAAATCTTCACAAATGCCACCGTTGTGCGTACAAATCACTAAGGATGAGGTCGAGTGGTGAAAGGGGTATGTTTTAATAAATAAATAGTATATTCATATTTATCATACCATTTAAACTTTGGGAATCGGCTCAATGCTGACAAGTTAAAATGAATGGCAGACAGCATCTCGCAAAAGAAAAGAAAGTACCTTGTGAATAAAGCAGCACAGATTGCTAGCACGAAACAAAACAGGCATATTTATACTTACGTACAATGAAATATATACTGTGACAATATATACAACATCAAATTGCTCGTGTTTACACGTGCTCCATTTGGTTATCTCTCTGCTTGTCCATGGTTGTACAGATGAGCGTAAACGAAAGCAAAGCCGTACGCGCGCACACACACATGTACACATTGCAAGTGACAAGGGGTACAAAGGCTTGTTAAAAATTGTGATTTGCCATGATTGTGTAATTGTACAATACGTGGTAAAACTGAGAAAAAACACCATCAACTGTTGTTTTTGTAAATACTTTTTGCAATCTGCAGTAGTTGTTTTTTTAAATTGCTCGTTCAGTGCGTCTCAAAATCACTGCAGACAACAAGAATGCTTGGTGTCTCACAAGTTGTATACGCAAAGTGCATTTTGGAAAATTACAACATATACTGCACCTTAAATATCCTATGGCTATATGGGACACACGTTCCTATACAATAAATTTGCATGTTATTGTATATCTTTGTTTCTCTCTTTGTTCATCTTTTTCATTTTCATCCTCCGGTTTTGGAACCAAATCTTCACTTGTCTCTCCGTGAGGTTCAAGACCCGCGCGACCTCGTAACGGCGATCGCGTGTCAGGTACATGTTAAAAAGGAACTCCTTTTCGAGCTCAAGGGTCTGGTACTTTGTGTACGGACAGCGCTTCTTCCTGGTAGGCCTCGCGTGGATCCAGTTCGCTGTGGGATTGTCTGCGGCAAACACAAGTATGTTAGGTGTATACATATACAATCCAAGATAAATATTACAAATCAAATCTAAACACAACGCACAGCTGGGAAATAACGCAAGGTATACATAATGCCATAGGTTACGTCACAAACAATTCTCCATCCGCCTTTGTGACTGCGGATGGATATCATTTACAAGGATTGGTCAGTAATTCAGCGGTCCCTTTTAATCAGCAGGTATATAACTACAGCAGAGGGGGGATTGTTGAATGGTATGAAAGGAAAAATGTTATTAAAGGGACTATATATACCCTGAAGAGATCCAAGTTTCATTCTTGTAAATCAGAAACTTTTTTTTAATGTTAAACAATTGACTTAGTTTATCACCTTTCATATAATAAATTATCCAATTGTGTGTGTGTGTGTGTGTATATATATATATATGTGTATATATATATATATATATATATATATATATATATATATATATATATATACACATATATACATACATACATACACACATATACATACATATGTATACACATACATTTTGCAGAAAATTAAAATCAAATATTAGTTTTATAGTATATTTATAAATGACATAAGAAGTACAATACAAAGTTACTACTTTCGTAATTATTTTAAAGATAATATCTCGCTGGTTGTGCTAGAATCTCAGCAAGTTTAGAATATACAGTTATCTGCTTAATATACGCCGTTCATATGTATATATATATAAATAAATATGTGTGTGTGTGTTTGTATTTAAAAGAAAGCACATAAATTCGTAACTTAGCAACAACAAATAGTATGAATAAATGAATTGTCAAACATGCATTGATATATTTTAGTGTTGAGAAAACAGAAGAATGCGACACGAAAGAAGATTCGGTGTGCAGTGTAAAATAGAGGTACATGACATGTCACATGTGATTAATCTAAATGTACAATTTACGGGGTCCAAGAAGCCTGTGAGTATAAGTTTATCACACGTGCAGAAGGGACAGAAAGAACGACATGTCGCACGCACCGAGTAGTGATTCCCGCAGCACACTCACTTGGGTCGCAATGCGCCTTGTCCTGGTGCTTCTCGGTGGCACCGTCCTCTTCATGCGGGAAGGTGCCCACCTCGTTTATTTTATCCCGTACTTCAAGGGGATATTCAGCGAGCTGCACCGTTGAGGAGCCCTCGAATGCCGACACCTCGTCGCGGCTCTTAGCTGCCAGGGGCTCGGCCTTGTAATCGAAAGGCCTGCTACCGAGGCCGTTTCCCACCGCACTGGCCTGGAAAGTAGGGAAGGGTAAGGGTTCGATCCAGGAGCGCACGTAGCGGCCTCCCTCGTCTCCAAGAGGCGGCTGGCTCACGTACGCGCTCGGATGGAACACGTTCGCCGTGGACGGTGCCGGGATGGGAGCCCAGGACGCGGGAAAGACCGACGGCTTTGGCTGGAAACTGCACGACGGGAACTCGGGGTGCTCCGAGAGCACCGTGGCGGCTCTGGCCGCCTGTGGATGGTGCGGCCCCGTTTGATAGCGAGCCGAGATGAGTCCGTCGGCTTCGTTGCTGATGAGCGAATGCACATAGTAACTGCTGAGCGTTCCGGAACTGGACATTTGGAACTGGCAAAGGTGCAATGCGGACTATGCAGAACGGTACATAAGGCAAAAAGGCTGGGTCCTCCCCATGCCATTTCCCGGTTTCGGGCGCAGAGCGAGCGGCGCTGTTCACGTGGTTATTATAACAAAGAGCAAGAATAAATCAATCCGCGGGTTGTGATTTGGTTGGCGTTTTAGCCCATCATTGTTGCATTGCCATCGCACTTAAAACACTACCCCATTCACACAGTGTACGACTACACCTGGATGTGAGTGAAACGTTGCAGAAATAACGGAAATATTCCAGGGACTATTTTTTTCCCCGCCTCGTGGCGTAGTGAAGTAACGTTTACCATCTGAGGTTGCAAATTACAGAAAAATAGGAAAGTTGAACGAAACTAGTGTATCAGAAAAAGAGGTATTGGTAATATTAAAATTTTGAATTGAAAACATTTTGTTTGCATAAAAATCTGCATGATTCATTATTGGCAGCCTTAACAACACAATATAGCACTTTGTATAGCCCACTGTATAAAATAATATCACCAGACAACATCAATTTCATCCATTCCAATGGATCACGTGTACTTTTCATCACTCAACTCATCACTTGCCCAAGGGTACCCAACGAAGGGTACCTGCTTCCACAGAGTGAGCGTCACGCTTCAATCTGACAAGGAACCGGAATCTAAATATTTGTATTTCTCATAGTTAAACTTTACGCTTCAGTTGTAATTTTTTATGAAAAGGACGTTGTTATAGGGAATGGTCTTTAAAACGCACTAAAGCAGCCACAGTGAAACGTCCCGCTTTACGAGACCACTATACAGGATCCCATGTAATTGCATGTAAGCGGTGCATATACCCACAGCGATGTACACCTGCCATACTTGGTGCAAGAGTGTTCAAATAAACTCAGTATTTGGAAAAATCTTTCATATCATTGTGTACATATAGAACACACACCCCATGCATGTTTTTTACGTGTTTGGGTGCTAATTTATTTATACCTGATAAATAAATTCCATGCCATGTTTTACACATACCATATATGGTAAATAATTTGAACAATATGTCACACTCATTTTTGCTTGAGCAGAATTTAAGATAGTTTATTTGCCTCAAAGTTGCTAAATCTGTCTTGTAGTGTACATTTTGTGACCATATTAACATTAATTATTGTGGAATACCATGTGGAATCTCTACACCTTCTTACATAGAAAGAGAGTAAAATTGTATACATGATGATGCATTCTAAATACCATGCAAGGAAAACAAACAGGAGATTAACTGTAAAAGATATGGGAAAAAATAATTAATCTTCAGCTGAGTCCAGGAGGAAACAATGTCAAATGGATGTGACATTTGAGCTTAAATGAGTACAATGAAGGGTTATGTGTGAGCAACATGGCTTCCACCCTCCATGGGGGTTATAATAAGCCACCACCAGCGAAAAAAGATACCCTCAGGCATTCCCAAAGTACAGGCACACTTCAATACACTTACAAAGTAAATGGTTTAAAACTTGTAATTACTTCTTTAGACCAGGTACAAGCAGTGAATAAAACACGTATTTTAATGGACATTAATTATCTTAAGCAGAGTTGATATGGAAATCTCCTTCCATTGTGCATGATATACTTCAGGTAAGTCTGTAACCTGAAATAAAGTCAATGACTAAAATATTTTACGTACAATAATTTTTAGCTCGTAAATTCATGAAACTGTTATTTCTGTATCTTACCTTTTAACTTAATTGTCACCCCCAATGTAATTTTGAATATACGGTATATATATATATATATATATATATATATACATACATACATTTGAATATCGTGATAATTAATAATATATTGAAAAATATAATATATTGTCTAATACAATGTATGTATATATATATATATATATATATATATATATATATATATATATATATATATATATATATATATATATATATATATATACACAAAATAAAGTTTTTGTTTGTTTGTTTGTCTGCACGCGCTAATCTCCTGAACGGTAAAAGATAGGAGGAAACCTCTGACACAAAAAAATGTCGGGACAGGCCCCGGGAAGGTTTTAGGCGAGGTGGCGAGGCCGGTCGAGGCCGCCTCGGCCGGGCTGGGCCCATTTCGCAATTAAAAGCTGAGCTGAATTATAGTAGTCAATCTTCTATGGCCACGAGTAAAAGCTGAATTATAGTAGTAAATTCATTCAAAAAGAACCCGGGCAACGCCGGGAGGTTGGTTGGTTGGTGTTGTGTGTATGGGTGTGTATGTGTGTGTATGAATGATCTGGTGTGTTTTGTTGGTGAGTGGTGAAGGGTATAAAGGTGGGTGTTTGAGTGTTTCACCATGTTTGTTTGGTGCTGTGGATTCTGGATGCGGAGGTGTTGTTGTTGTAGTCTGCGTTCGCACTGGCTGGGGGTGGGGGTATGTACGCATCCAGGTGTAGTTGCTGCATGTGGATGTGTATGTGCCCCTGCTGGCCAACCTTAGCTGACCGTATCGAGGTTGAAGGGCCGAAACGGGATGATGCTGAGGACTTCGACTGAGGACCCGGTCAGTGCGGCACACTTGTGACCAGGTGTGTTTTGAACTTGTTTATATATATATATATATATATATATATATATATATATATATATATATATATATATATATATATATATATCAAACGTATTTACTTATCATGTGCTCTCACAACATGTCCATTGTGCAAACCCATGCAGAAACAAACTTGGTCTACATGCCATTATATTTTATCATTAGCATTGTGTCAAGTAAATACATTAAAACATGTTTATCCTTGGACTAACCAGCTTATTGTATGAGATTTGTAATGCCTTACACAATTATGCCTCTAATAATGTAGCCAATCCTCTAAGTTGTTGGAATATTAATTAAGATTAGAATGTCACTATGAATATGAAATATTCAATATACTAACGTATATTTAAATATTACTTTGTATACCAATGGTAACCTAAAATTTACTTGGTTTAAGTGTGAAATTGAATATAAGTTTCGTACATTACACTGCGGGGGGTGGAGGTGGGGGGAATTGGGGGGGGGTCAAATATATATCTTTCGATAATATACAGTATTTGGTATACCTCTTCCAAATTATTGAAATAATCACAGAAGTGTGAATCCATCGGAAAATGCTCTGAAATTTAATCAGTGGGGCTGTGGCCTATCAAAAAGGGTACGAAACAAAGGCGATTCCTCATCTAAGAGGATAGATTGGTGTGAGACGACTAAAAGGCGAACTAGAACGTGATCTTAGAACTAGAAGTGTTTAAATGGTGATAAAAATCCGTGTAGGGGAACTAACACTTTTAGCTAAATGTCTGCCTTTGACTATTAATTCCAGACTACCGACTTACTGATCACCACTTCTATTTAATTTTATTTTGATTGTTACTCTAATTTATTGTGCAGAACAAAATCCAATCCGATAAAACTATCTCAATCCGACTGGTACCTGATCATAAAAATACTAATCTACCTAATTTGAGAGCTATGTTACGACCTTATGGAAATCTTTGATCGACAATGGATTAGTGTAGAAATCGCCAAGCAATTATATAAGGCCATATGCCAACATAAGATTTGCAATACATTCTCTTCAATTCATGTTGTATACATATTCCCCACTTTTCCTATACATGCTGCAGAAAAGCCGCTTCTCGACTGATTAAAACGTTACAGTAATGATATATATTAAATATATATATATATATATATATATATATATATATATATATATATATATATATATATATATATATATGTATATACACAGTACTATAAATATTTTCCAGTGTTTGTTTGTGTGTTTTTATGTTTGTATGTTATTCTTTCACTAGCACCGAGTAGCCCCAAAATTTGATTGTCGGTACTTTCAAATCTGGGCAAGGTGTTAAGCTACCACACTTTAGCCTTGACATCCGTTTTGAGGCCACAAAATGCTGCCATAAAATGTGTATTGGGATGTGGGGTCAGGCAGTGCTGCCACTGGCCCACAGGCAAAAGGTAATCGCCATGCGGCCAACAATTCCATAGCATTTTCAATTTCCAACACATCCCAAAACCACCACCGGAAAAATCGCACCCAGCCAGGCTCTCCCTAGGCAGCCCATGCTAGTATGTATGTATATATATATATATATATATTCATATATATATATATATACATACACACACACACACACACACACACACACACACACACACACACACACACACACACACACACACACACAAGTATATATGTATGTACAAGGAAATATGTATGCACACGCACATAATGAAAAATTTCCTCATGCTGTCGATGGGATAAGAAAATGATTTATGAAAGGGATAATAAAAAGCCCATTGGTATATTTGTGGGAGCATGCCATACATTATAAGACCATATTATTTCATTATCCACTTTATGGTTCTACTGGTTATAATTCCTTTAAATGCATTTCTTATGAAATGTATATTAGAAAAATAAAATAGTTACGACAGTCGTTCAAACACGGACTGCGGTCGTTTCAAAACTGAGAAAGAAATGCGTCAAAACACTTCACTTTTACAACAAAATTGCCTCCATATTAATTATAAAAAATGCCATCATAAACCAACCCGGTGTTTGATTAGATTGTAGTCCATCACACAGATCATCTCACAAATGTATTGGAACCATGTGGACATATTTAATAACCCGCAATCAAATTTCCTGATAAGTTCATCTCTGTTTGATTGATGGGTGTCTAAAAATAATCCCCAACATGGCGTGTGAAGGGAATTGCATGGTTTGTACTGATTGCATTTATAATCTTACATCATATCTTTTGCATGCACATCAGAGCCCTTCTTACTGTTGAATATAAAATGAAAAATAAATTGCGAGATTGTTTATCGAGTTAAAATTGTTGTTAAAGGAGAAGCCCCTGCTGGTATATATATATACACAAAGAATTAAGTTAAGCACCCCCCCCCCCCCCCCCGTTTTTTTACAACCTCGCACATTACAAGTTTGTTGTCGTCAAAACAGTGTAATATACCCATGATATTGCTATATTTTCTGGAGAAGTGATATTATGGTCACATAAAAACATAACAATCATGCCGTTTTCAATATTTTATTCTGAATAATTTAAGGTGAAATTTTTTGGGAATTTTAGGCATATTTTCACCTCAATTTAAGTATGGAGCTATAGGTCCATCACGGACAGTGTGGATGACGTTTATGTTTTCTAACGTACAGTCATTGTTCTGAGAAGACCTCTAGCGATCTTTGCGTCAATAACGTGTGTAGGACCCACGTGATCGGATCACTGACTCAACCAATCACTTTTTTTCACTTTGATCACTCAATTTCATCAATGGATAATTACTAATGTCATACCAATCATTATTTGATCTCACATACCTTAGAATATATGCCAATGTATACATATACACAAAGAATATATATTAGGGGGTGCTTACCTTAATTCGTTGTGTAGGGGTGCTTAACTTAATTATTTGTGTATATATACACACACATGTATATATGTATGCACATGCACATAATGAAAAATTTCCACATGCTGTCGATGGGATAAGAAAATGATTTAATGAATGTAAAGGAGTTTCGTTGGTGTCATGAGTCAATTACTTTTACTGACTTACTAATCATTCCTTGTGTAAGCTATAAAATTCCAAACGATCATGTGTGTAACGTTTGTGATTAAAATACATTAATTTTGTTACATCCAACTCTCACTTCAATAAAGCAATAATCTCGAAGGTCACAGATAGCTAGCTTTTTGAAATGTACACAAGTTGACTCAAAAAGTAAAAGCACTTTTGTTTCCATGTTCAATGTTCACTTTTACTTCTTGAAATTTTTCTTTACTCAATGTTTTCACCCTCCTACAAGTGTCATTTAAACTTTTCTTCCCAAAGCCATATTTGTATTCCAGACTAATCAAATACAGAATAATATTGTGTTTCTCAAATAGATATTGTCCAAGGTGTGAACGTCAGCTTCTTTAATTGAACGTCTTTGTTCCGTTTATTTCGACAAACTATTAACATATTTTAAACCAGGCTTATAAAGTTTGTTTGTTTCGGATTAAAGAAAATATTTACACGTCTGTTACTAGTCTTGTTCACTCACTAGGTAAATCACATACACGAGGGGGTGTTCAAAAAGTTATACGAACAAGGTACCCATATAATAGTCTAAGACAGGCCAACATTGTATTTTTTTCAATTTCCCAATATATTTGTGTGTAATAGTTTTTTCACACTAATTCCAAACACCTGTATATTAAACAAAAATAACTTGTGTTTATTAGACTACTAGCAGGGGTACCCGATGCTGTTCTAATCCTGTTGGAATTTTGGAGAAAAAAAAATCTATTTTTTTTTGGCAGGTCCTAAAACACTGCCTTACACACACTAAGGAATGGGGCTGGGGATCATTTAATATTATCTTTCCCATAGCTACAAAGGCTTCGGCACTATAGAGTGATGAACAAAATCCAACTTTTTTTTTTCAAAAATGTTTTTGTTTTGCCTAAAACACTCCCCTAAAACACTCCTAAAGTTTGACGAAGATCCGTTTGGCCATCTTTGAAAAAAAAATGGCGACACACAGACAGACAGACAGACAACCATCTCTCTTATAGTACATATTAAGCGTATCTCATTTGAAGAAGATGGTAAACGTCCCTTGTTTATACATTGTGAACACTGATTAAGCATTAAGGATAATAACATAATACGACTTCCGTTACAAGGACCATCAACACAGGAGGAAGCCATTAACCCAATCAAGCCTGCGCTAGCATTGCCAACCTATGGCTACTTGTCCATGATGCTCTATTTAAATGCTCAGTGTCAAGCAAGGAAGCAGCACATACCATTTTTAAAGTCCTTGGTCTGTGCACCTCCCTGGGTTTAAACCTCCCACCTCCCAGACTCATACCAGATACTATAACCATCCATTATGCCACCGAGGATTGCACGTGTACATAATGTACATAATTACATAAGCAATTACATAATGTACATAAGCCGAAAGTACACAATTTACTACAAAACTTTTTCGATCACCATGCGCAGAACAAGACTTGCACCTTTGTTAAGTGCAATGAGATACAAGTATCAATGCATATGAGATTCATTCCATGCATTTCATGAAAGTACAGTGTAAAGAAGGACATAGCCAAATACCTGTTTTACACTATACATTGTGCAGCCTAGACAGGTTATAAATGGCCTGTGTGTTTGAATTAAGCTATACAGCTGGTTACATAATGAAGATACTTGCGAGAAATACGTGCCCAGATGTATATTGCTGCAAAATTTATGTGACACAAACTATATCACAAGATGGATATGCATGAGCTGCCACATGGCTATCATATATAGTCTCTGCATAGTGATGGGCAACGTCACAATGACCGTTACATGGCTGAACTCAGCACCCATTGCCTCCATTGACTATCCGTGACGTCGTTCATGGAATTCACCCCTAGCATGGCCACATTCACATATGGAATTACCATGAACCATACAAAGCAATAATGTGACTCAAATCATTACCTACGCCCTTGCACAGTGTACAGTGACACGTTGGACGTGAAGTCGCCATTTACGGTGAAAAAGGTCAATGGCGTATCTTTAGGGCTCGCAGAATAGGTTGGAGGTTTGAGCGCTCACCTTTGATGTGTCTATCCTAGGTTTGAATCTCGACCCTGCTATAAACCTGGTGTTTAACAGGCAGGGCACTACATCAATGTGGGTTACGTCCATCGGAAGGACATTAAACCCAAGGATCCGTCTGCCAGAAATGGGGTGGTTGGTTGAAGTTGATGGGGTTGAAGAGGACAATAAACTTACTGCATAATCTTTATGATAAAGTTGTTACACATATCTTCTGATTCTGAAATACCGTACTCTGTTACAGAGCCTTGGTGCTGCCAAATCAGGTTATTGGCAAAGATTATACTTGGTGGTTCTCCATTGCCCTTCCAGAAGTAGTGAGAGCAGGAATTTTGAATTTTGTCCATGGTGTCGGCGACAGCTCACCGAATCTTCACAAAGGACACCGTGGGATCTTTAACATCCATCAAGTAATGTCGGAAGACGGGTCGCCCAGTTTACTGTCCATCCGAGGCGCGGCACACACACATTGGGTCAATAACCCTGCCTGTGAATAACTAGGATGGCAGTTTATAGCTGGGTCAGGATTCAAACCCAGGCTAGACGGCTTAGAGGAGATTTTGCGTACCTCTAGGCCATCCTGCCAGATCTATAAATAGGCCGAGCATTATACAATACTATACAGTATTCAAAACAAAACGTTTGCTCTTCTAAAAATGAAAGCAGCACAATCATACAGCAGCATAAATAAGAACAAATGTGAGTTGAGATAAGTTGTTTCTTTACCAGGAGAGTGAATAATTAAGGTCTGAAGTGTGTGACGTGTCCGGCAGGCATGAAGGCAGCCAATGGGAGTGAAGTATTCTGCGCTAACAGCAGAGGGCGGTTGCTCGCAGGCAGTGAATGGTATGATCAAGGCAGTTTCTTGCTGTCGAATATTGTCGACCTCCCAACAACATGAAACTACCTAAATCACAACCAATCATCTTCTGAAGACGTCATTTTAGATCAGTTCAAGGAGGTCACAAAAGAAAGCATGCGTCTACCTGGCAGGACATCTACGGAGCGGCGGATTAACCCAACCTGTCTTCACGAAAGGTACTCGGACTTGGAAAAGCACAAGACATGCATTTATATTCACGGCCAGTGGCATGTGACAGCACAGCTGGCACACTCATGCGAGAGCAGCCTTGACTGCAAATGACTTTGACATTCATGCTCTGCACGCAGTGGCCGCCATTTTTATTTTTCCTCAACGTGTGCTATATATAGGGCCTTGGGCCATGGGCCCGAAATAAGGGGGATTACATGGGAAAGGAGCATTCGAGCACCACGAGAGTGATGTATAATTGTTATACGAAGTGTGCTGAAAGGTGTGCCGAAAAGCCAACGCACACCCAAAGGCCATTGTGCACGCGGAAGCAGACCGATCACGGAGCTCGGATCGGCGGTACTCCGGCCGCGCAGCGCCACGCCCGAACTCCAGAAAAACAGATTAAATTATATCACACCGACAGCACATGCGAACACGTACCTGACTACCGGCAACATGGCAACACACATGCTCACAAAGGATGCTCGACGCGGCGCATCGGAAACGGTGGTCGCCAAGTGCGGTCGCGCGTTTACTGCTGATGTCACATTCACGCTTTCGCTACTCCTTGTCTGCTCAAGTCAATCATGGCCGGAAAGACTCGCAAGGGATCGAACAAAACGTGCGCCATCAGCCAAGATCGCCAAGTAGGAATTCATCCCTGTGCGTGCTGTAAAAGAGCAATAGCATCTCAGCCCTCAAAGTTCCCTTTACCTGTCTCCGATCTGCCCTTGTTGTCCTGGTCTTGTCTCCCCACAGAGCGCAGGGCTTCAAAGCACCTTTTCTCATCTCCTGTGCCTTTGGAGCTTTGACCCATTTTTCATACGCTTTGCTCCACGGACAAGCTCTGACCACTCTCCGAGCCTCCGTGCGACTGTCCGCGCCTGTCGTCCTTCCTGTCTTTACACATCATAAACCCCCCCAATAAAACTCGTTCCGGAGGATGTTTTTTTTTTACCAACGGCACTGTGTGAGAGCAATAGAACGACGTCCAGTCTAGACGGTATTTAAATTGCCTCTAACAATTATATCTTTCTCTAGGTTTCGTGAAGCTACCAAACAGGTTCCTCTACTGTCTCTGCTGTTTTGAACCAAAGTTGTTCTTCATTTTTGCACAAGACAGGAAAGTTTAGTACTTCAAATATAATCAATGGGTATAAGTGTGAAATCATTTCTTTGTCACATAGCATGAGTTGCTGTTCAAAAGTTATTCCCAAACAAGATGTTTTTCCACTCGTACTTTTTTTTCTGGAACGTATTTGAATGATGACTTCCTTTTGCAGGAGATGCTAAACATGTTTAAGACATTTGTCATGTAAAATATGCAATTCCAGATGTATGAATTGTGATTCTTTTGATATTTTTGCGAATAATCATTCAAATATATTCGGCCACGTATACACACTTTGTACACCCATAACTTCATGTGTGGGTGTGTCAGTAAATGTATAGTTTTGATGGAAAGGTTTAATACACAGTGACGAAATTGTTACTTTTTAAACTATTTTAACTAAGCAATCACTGTGTTTTATTTTTGAGTTATATGTCAGTTCACAAATTTATGGATTGCCTTGTTTATCAATTGAAGTGTCATGCCTGTGATTCGACATCACTTTACTCCCAGTCTCCACAATCCCAGATAGTTCACTGAGCCGAGACGATTCCTTCCTCCCCCACCCCCATCCGCGACATGTTGGCCAAACAAGGCAGAAAAATGTGTAAAACAATGACAGCGTTTTCTTCTCTCCAATCTATAAAATGGATATGAAAACCAAGATTCAATGTTCAGAAAAAGTCTCTTGTAACGTAGACAAACAACCTTATATGTGCATCATAAAAGTACTCCAATTAGTGTTATAATTAAGTGTAGTGTTTTCCCTCTACAGACATCACTCAGTTGCTTACTTGTGCATAATAAATTAGCTTTATTCATTCTTTAACTCATTTGTGCTGAGGTAAAATTTATTTTTAGGTTATGCATTATAATTGCAAATATGTTGTTGTTTCGTATGCAGCCTGGGCTGCTGGTTTGCATCATTTTTCTGGAAGCGCGTTTGTGCCGCTGATGCAGTGCCCCAATTACCAGTGAGATGGTACTCAATTTGCCAACCTCGGAAGGATGCCAGGCTGAGTCAACCCCCATGGCGTTAATTCAAAGATTGACCGGGATTCAAAATCAGGATTCTAGGATCCCAAGCCAGCACCCTAACCGTCAACCAGGCTCATTGCAAATATATGTATAATAACAGAGATGCCACTGCATCACACTATTGGTCACCCAA
>NC_136266.1:24744615-24779615 GCF_964187855.1 Myxine glutinosa | reverse complement strand
TATACAATTATTTATATATATATCGATACAATTATATACAATTATTTATATATATATCGATACATTATACGGAAGGAGAAATCGATACAATTATATACAATTATTTATATATATATCGATACAATTATATACTATTATTTATATATATATATCGATACGTTATACGGAACGAGAAATCGATACAATTGTCCAAGGAACCTCAACTTATATATTTTAACGATGTCTGTATGCATAACTTGGAAGGAAATATTTTTTCTTTTAAAATGTATATTGAACAATGAAAAACGTTGCTGTTTCTTGTATTATTTTGGAGTATCATCTTCTGAGAGCATTTTAAACACCCCTCGTGTCTGATTATCATGCGTATGCAATTGTAGCAGTGATGCAACCTTTCTACAGATACATATAATGCAGCCTGTTACATTCTTTGATATGTACCAGTCCATGGCCGTACATCAACAGTTCATGACACATTGCTGAAGGTGTTATTTTTTATCGCAAATTTTATTGAATTTTTCTATATAATCCTTTGTCAACAATTTCGACCTATTGACAACGTATCATCTTGTTTTATTACGTCATATGGAATTGTTTATCAGCCATTGTAATTCTGAATACCCCTGTCAAAAATCCACTGCTGTAATATCCCACTACACGTTAATATGTAGCTGGTAGGCTTCTTGATTGGTCTATCCACCCTCCTACACCCTACACCACCACAAACTACAAGCCTCTGCAAAGCCCATCGTGCCTTGAAGATCCAAAGCAAGCATATATTGTATTCTCACTTCGGACATACAGGACATTAAGAAGAGTTACATGACATGAAGTGGATGATTTGAGACGGAGTGATGCGGAGACCGAGTAAATTATTGCAGCAGCAGATGGCTCCGGTTTGGAACTCAAATCCAATGGGTTATTCAATCCCAGATGGTCTTTTGGAACTTGAACTCATCAATGTGCTTCAATATTGAAGATCACAGCTGAGAACTTGAATCTTCGATTCCTTCAGTTTTAGGCAGTAGGTTGGAGTTCTCAGAGGATGTCAAACTTCTCATGATAACAGTCAAAACATGAACGTTACTGTTCATCAATCCCAGATGGATTTTGGAACTCGAAGTTCTTCAATCCCATTTGACAGACTAGATCTCAAATATTTTCAGATGTTAGACTGAAACACACCCTCTGACTGTTCAATTTTACTTCACAGTGTAGAAATCAAACTGTCGGTTTGAGCAATCGTAATGTATCTTTGCAATTCATTCCAGATGCCAGTCTGCAACTCGAACATATGACTTGTTTAATCAGAGAAGATAATCTGGAGCATTACTTATAGCCAGTGAGATTCACATGAGGAAACTGTAAAAGTACAATTTCTCTTTTAACTATGTTGTGTCGAACACAGTTGTCAATGCCATTTAAGGGTACATTTGGCGTTTTCTAAAACATATAAAGATACAAGTAAAAAAAATATATATATATTTAAATGTAATGGGATGTTTTTTTTTTTTGAGAACTTGTGTTGTATTAAACCTATGAAATGTCTGTGCCATGAAGTGTCCATCTAACGACTTATCACCGGCATCATATATATATATATGTGTCGTATATGTATGTGTGTGTGTGTGTGTGTGTGTGTGTGTGTGTGTGTGTGTGTGTGTGTGTGTGTGAAATTTTGCAATTCACATACTTAAGAGTGTGTCTTTGTGGATTATATGCAATATTTGTGCAGATTATATGCAATATTGAATGCTGCCTATATTCTTATAATCACCTCCACCACCAGAGGTGGATGCAGGTTATGTTTTCACCCTGTCTCTTTGTCTGTTTGTTACTTGCCGGAAAAGATTCCGGCAAGTATGTTGATCTGTTCGTTTGTTACTTGCCGGAAAATTTTTTCCGGCAAGAATGTTGATCTGTTCGTTTGTTACTTGCCGGAAAAATTTCCGGCAAGTATGTTGATCTGTTCGTTTGTTTGTCTGTTTGTTACTTGCCGGAAAAATTTTTCCGGCAAGTATGTTGATCTGTTCGTTTGTTACTTGCCGGAAAAGATTCCGGCAAGTATGTTGATCTGTTCGTTTGTTACTTGCCGGAAAAATTTTCCGGCAAGTATGTTGATCTGTTCGTTTGTCTGTTTGTTACTTGCCGGAAAAGATTCCGGCAAGTATGTTGATCTGTTCGTTTGTTTGTCTGTCTGTCTGTTTGTCTGTCTGTTTGTCTGTCTGTTTGTCTGTTTGCAGCACTGCGTCTACACCGTTGCACGGAGAATCGCCAAACTTTGCACACATAATGGTCTTGCCCTCTAATATACTGTGCCTCAATGATGACGTCATCAGTGACGTGGTTCGGCCGCCATCTTGGAAAAACCGAATAAATTTGCACCTCTATATCTCCGAAAGTACTGAACAGAAAAAATTGAGACATGGCTCATTGTAAAGAACTCTCCATGGGGAATAAAATATGTTAATGATGACGTCATATGTCACGTGGTCGGCCGCCATCTTGGAAAAACGGCAAAAATTTGCACCACTATATCTCCAAAAGTGCTGAACAGAAAAAATTGAGACATGGCTCATTGTAAAGAACTCTCCATGGGGAATAAAATATGTAAATGATGACGTCATCAGTCACGTGGTTCGGTCGCCATCTTGGAAAAACGGCAAATCGTTGCGCCACTATATCTCCAAAATTGCTGAACAGAAAAAATTGAGACATGGCTCATTGGAAAGAACTCTCCATGGGGAATAAAATATGTTAATGATGACGTCATATGTCACGTGGTCGGCCGCCATCTTGGAAAAACGGCAAAACTTTGCACCACTATATCTCCAAAAGTGCTGAACAGAATAATTGAGACATGGCTCATTGTAAAGAACTCTCCATGGGGAATAAAATATGTTAATGATGACGTCATCAGTCACGTGGTCGGCCGCCATCTTGGAAAAACGGCAAAACTTTGCACCACAAAATCTCCAAAAGTGCTGAACAGAAAAAATTGAGACATGGCTCATTGTAAAGAACTCTCCATGGGGAATAAAATATGTTAATGATGACGCCATCGGTCACGTGGTTCGGCCGCCATCTTGGAAAAATGGGAAAACTTTGCACCACTATATCTCCAAAAGTGCAGAATGGAAAAAATTGAGACATGGCTCATTGTAAAGAACTCTCAATGGGGAATAAAATATGTTAATGATGACGTCATATGTCACGTGGTTCGGCCGCCATCTTGGAAAAACCGAAAAATTGTGCACCTCCATATCTCTGAAAGTGCTGAATAGAAAAAATTGAGACATGGCTCATTGTAAAGAACTCTCCATGGGGAATAAAATATGTTAATGATGACATCATAGGTCACGTGGTTCGGCTGCCATCTTGGAAAAACCGAAAAACGTAGCACCTCCATATCTCCAAAAGTGCTGAATAGAAAAAGTTGAGACATGGCTCTTTGTGAAGAACTCTCCATGGGGAATAATATATGTTAATGATGACGTCATCTATCACGTGGTTCGGACGCCATATTTGTCTTAAATGGCCGATAAAAGAGTACATTCCGGCAAGTCCTCGGTCTCTGACCGATTTTTCATCTGTTTGTCTGTTTGTCTGTTTGCAGCACTGCGTCTACACCGTTGCACGGAGAATCGCCAAACTTTGCACACATATTGGTCTTGCCCTGGAATAGACTGTGCCCAATTGATGACGTCATCGGTGACGTGGTTCGGCCGCCATCTTGGAAAAACCGAAAAACTTTGCACCTCTATATCTCCGAAAGTACTGTACAGAAAAAATTGAGACATGGCTCATTGTAAAGAACTCTCCATGGGTAATAAAATATGTTTATGATGACGTCATATGTCACGTGGTCGGCCGCCATCTTGGAAAAACGGCAAAACTTTGCACCGCTATATCTCCAAAAGTGCTGAACAGAAAAAATTGAGACATGGCTCATTGTAAAGAACTCTCCATGGGTAATAAAATATGTTAATGATGACGTCATCAGTCACGTGGTTCGGCCGCCATCTTGGAAAATGGCAAAATTTTGCACCACTATATCTCCAAAAGTGCTGAACAGAAAAAATTGAGCTCATTGTAAAGAACTCTCCATGGGGAATAAAATGTTAGTGATGACGTCATTGGTCACGTGGTTCGGCCGCCATCTTGGAAAAAGTTTGCAACTCTATATCTCCGAAAGTGCTGAACAGAAAAAATTGAGACATGGCTCATTGTAAAGAACTCTCCATGGGGAATAAAATATGTTAATGATGACGTCATCAGTCACGTGGTTCGGCCGCCATCTTGGAAAAACCTAAAAACTTTGCACCTCCATATCTCTGAAAGTACTGAATAGAAAAAATTGAGACATGGCTCATTGTAAAGAACTCTTGATGGGGAATAAAATATGTTAATGATGACGTCATCAGTTACGTAGTTCGGCCGCCATCTTGGAAAAACCGAAAAACCTACCACCTCCATATCTCCCAAAGTGCTGAATAGAAAAAATTGAGATGTGACTCATTGTAAGGAACTCTCCATGGGGAATAAAATATGTTAATGATGACGTCATAGGTAACGTGGTTCGGCCGCCGTCTTGGAAAAACCGAAAAACGTTGCACCTCCATATCTCCAAAAATGCTCAATATAAAAAATTGAGACATGGCTCATTGTAAAGAACTCTCCATGGGGAATAAAATATGTTCATGATGACATCATCGGTCACGTGGTTCGGCCGCCATATTTGTCCTAAATGGCCGATAAAAAAGTAAATTCCGGCAAGTCCTCGGTCTCTGACCGATTTTTCATCTGTCTGTCTGTCTGTTTGTCTGTTTGTCTGTCTGTCTGTTTGCAGCACTGCGTCTACACCGTTGCACGTGGAATCGCCAAACTTTGCACATATATTGGTCTTGCCCTGGAATAGACTGTGCCCAATTGATGACGTCATCGGTGACGTGGTTCGGCCGCCATCTTGGAAAAACCGAAAAAATTTGCACCTCTATATCTCCGAAAGTACTGAACAGAAAAAATTGAGACATGGCTCATTGTAAAGAACTCTCCATGGGGAATAAAATATGTAAATGATGACGTCATCAGTCACGTGGTTCGGTCGCCATCTTGGAAAAACGGCAAAACGTTGCGCCACTATATCTCCAAAAGTGCTGAACAGAAAAAATTGAGACATGGCTCATTGTAAAGAACTCTCCATGGGGAATAAAATATGTTAATGATGACGTCATCTGTCACGTGGTTCTGCCGCCATCTTGGAAAATCCGAAAAACTTTGCACCTCCATATCTCCGAAAGTGCTGAATAGAAAAAATTGAGACATGGCTCATTGGAAAGAACTCTCCATGGGGAATAAAATATGTTAATGATGACGTCATCGGTCACGTGGTTCGGCCGCCATCTTGGAAAAACTTTGCACCTCGATATCTCCGAAAGTGCTGAACAGAAAAAATTGAGACATGGCTCATTGTAAAGAACTCTCCATGGGGAAAACAATGTTAATGATGACGTCATATGTCACGTGGTCGGCCGCCATCTTGGAAAAACGGCAAAACTTTGCACCACTATATCTCCAAAAGTGCAGAACAGAAAAAATTGAGACATGGCTCATTGTAAAGAACTCTCCATGGGGAATAAAATATGTTAATGATGACGTCATCAGTCACGTGGTCGGCCGCCATCTTGGAAAAACGGCAAAACTTTGTACCACGAAAGCTCCAAAAGTGCTGAACAGAAAAAATTGAGACATGGCTCATTGTAAAGAACTCTCCATGGGGAATAAAATATGTTAATGATGATGTCATATGTCACGTGGTCGGCCGCCATCTTGGAAAAACCGAAAAACGTTGCACCTCCATATCTCCGAAAGTGTTCAATAGAAAAAATTGAGACATTGCTCATTGTAAAGAACTCTCCATGGGGAATAAAATATGTTAATGATGACGTCATAGGTCACGTGGTTCGGCCGCCATCTTGGAAAAACCGAAAAACGTTGCACCTCTATCTCTGAAAGTGCTGAACAGAAAAAATTGAGACATGGCTCACTGTAAAGAACTCTCCGTGGGGAATAAAATATGTTAATGATGATGTCATCGGTCAGGTGGTTCAGCCGCCATATTTATCCTAAATGGCCGATAAAAAAGTAAATTCCGGCAAGTCCTCGGTCTCTGACCGATTTTTCATCTGTTTGTCTGTTTGTCTGTTTGTTACTTGCCGGAAAATTTTTTCCGGCAAGTATGTTGATCTGTTCGTTTGTCTTTGTCTGTCTGTTTGTCTGTTTGTCTGTCTGTCTGTCTGTTTGCAGCACTGCGTCTACACCGTTGCACGTAGAATCGCCAAACTTTGCACACTTATTGGTCTTGCCCTGGAATAGACTGTGCCCAATTGATGACGTCATCGGTGACGTGGTTCGGCCGCCATCTTGGAAAAACCGAAAAACTTTGCACCTCTATATCTCCGAAAGTACTGAACAGAAAAAATTGAGACATGGCTCATTGTAAAGAACTCTCCATGGGGAATAAAATATGTTAATGATGACGTCATATGTCACGTGGTCGGCCGCCATCTTGGAAAAACGGCAAAACTTTGCACCACGAAATCTCCAAAAGTGCTGAACAGAAAAAATTGAGACATGGCTCATTGTAAAGAACTCTCCATGGGGAATAAAATATGTTAATGATGATATCATCGGTCACGTGGTTCGGCCGCCATATTTGTTCTAAATGGCCGATAAAAAGTACATTCCGGCAAGTCCTCGGTCTCTGACCGATTTTTCATCTGTTTGTCTGTCTGTTTGTCTGTCTGTCTGTTTGCAGCACTGCGTCTACACCGTTCCATGTAGAATCGCCAAACTTTGCACACATATTGGTCTTGCCCTGGAATAGACTGTGCCCAATTGATGACGTCATCGGTGACGTGGTTCGGCCGCCATCTTGGAAAAACCGAAAAACTTTGCACTTCTATATCTCCGAAAGTACTGAACAGAAAAAATTGAGACATGGCTCATTGTAAAGAACTCTAGATGGGGAATAAAATATGTTAATGATGACGTCATTGGTCACGTGGTTCGGCCGCCATCTTGGAAAAACCGGAAAACTTTCTATATGTAGAATCTTTCTATAAGTAGAATAGCCAAACTTTGCACACTTATTTGTCTTGCCCTCTAATATACTGTGCCCAAATGATGACGTCATCGGTCACGTGGTTCGGCCGCCATCTTGGAAAAAATTTGCACCTCCATATCTCCGAAAGTGCTGAATAGAAAAAATTGAGACATGGCTCATTGTAAAGAACTGTCCCATGGGGAATAAAATATGTTAATGATGACGTCATCAGTCACGTGGCTCGGTCGCCATCTTGGAAAAACGGCAAAACGTTGCGCCACTATATCTCCAAAAGTGCTGAACAGAAAAAATTGAGACATGGCTCATTGTAAAGAACTCTCCATGGGGAATAAAATATGTTAATGATGACGTCATATGTCACGTGGTCGGCCGCCATCTTGGAAAAACCGAAAAACTTAGCACCTCCATATCTCCGAAAGTGCTGAATAGAAAAAATTGAGACGTGGCTCATTGTAAAGAACTCTCCATGGGGGAATAAAATATGTTAATGATGATGTCATCGGTCACGTGGTTCGGCCGCCATCTTGGAAAAACCGAAAAACTCTGCACCTCCACATCTCCAAAAGTCCTGAATAGAAAAAATTGAGGTATGGCTCATTGTAAAGAACTCTCCATGGGGAATAAAATATGTTAATGCTGACGTCATCGGTCATGTGGTTCGGCCGCCATATTTGTCCTAAATGGCCGATAAAAAAGTACATTCCGGCAAGTCCTCGGTCTCTGACCGATTTTTCATCTGTTTGTCTGTCTGTCTGTTTGCAGCACTGCGTCTACACCGTTGCACGTAGAATCGCCAAACTTTGCACACATATTGGTCTTGCCCTGGAATAGACTGTGCCCAATTGATGACGTCATCGGTGACGTGGTTCGGCCGCCATCTTGGAAAAACCGAAAAACTTTGCACCTCTATATCTCCGAAAGTACTGAACAGAAAAAATTGAGACATGGCTCATTGTAAAGAACTCTCCATGGGGAATAAAATATGTTAATGATGACGTCATCAGTCACGTGGTCGGCCACCATCTTGGAAAAACAGCAAAACTTTGCACCACTATAT
The DNA here is from genome assembly GCF_964187855.1 of Myxine glutinosa. Taxonomy (NCBI): domain Eukaryota; kingdom Metazoa; phylum Chordata; class Myxini; order Myxiniformes; family Myxinidae; genus Myxine; species Myxine glutinosa. The sequence goes on along the minus strand of NC_136266.1, from coordinate 24,771,435 downwards.
CTCCAAAAGTGCTGAACAGAAAAAATTGAGACATGGCTCATTGTAAAGAACTCTCCATGGGGAATAAAATATGTTAATGATGACGTCATCAGTCACGTGGTCGGCCGCCATCTTGGAAAAACGGCAAAACTTTGCACCACTATATTTCCAAAAGTGCTGAACAGAAAAAATTGAGACATGGCTCATTGTAAAGAACTCTCCATGGGGAATAAAATATGTTAATGATGACGTCATCAGTCACGTGGTTCAGCCGCCATATTTGTCCTAAATGGCCGATAAAAAAGTACATTCCGGCAAGTCCTCGGTCTCTGACCGATTTTTCATCTGTCTGTCTGTCTGTCTGTTTATCTGTCTGTCTGTCTGTCTGTCTGTTTGCAGCACTGCGTCTACACCGTTGCACGGAGAATCGCCAAACTTTGCACACATATTCGTCTTGCCCGGGAATAGACTGTGCCCAATTTATGACGTCATCGGTCACGTGTTTCGGCGGCCATCTTGGAAAAACCGAAATAATTTGCACCGCTATATCTCCGAAAGTACTGAACAGAAAAAATTGAGACATGGCTCATTGTGAAGAACTCTCCATGGGGAATAAAATATGTGAATGATGACGTCATCAGTCACGTGGTCGGCCGCCATCTTGGAAAAACCGAAAAACGTAGCACCTCCATATCTCCAAAAGTGCTGAATAAAAAAATTGAGACATGGCTCATTGGAAAGAACTCTCCATGGGGAATAAAATATGTTAATGATGACGTCATCGGTCACGTGGTTCGGCCGCCATCTTGGAAAAACTTTGCACCTCGATATCTCCGAAAGTGCTGAACAGAAAAAATTGAGACATGGCTCATTGTAAAGAACTCTCCATGGGGAATAAAATATGTTAATGATGACGTCATCGGCCATGTGGTTCGGCCGCCATCTTGGAAAAACGGCAAAACTTTGCTCCACTATATCTCCAAAAGTACTGAACAGAGAAAATTGAGACATGGCTCATTGTAAAGAACTCTCCATGGGGAATACAATATGTTAATGATGATGCCATCGGTCACGTGGTTCGGCCGCCATCTTGGAAAAACGGCAAACACTTTGCACCACTATATCTCCAAAAGTGCAGAATGGAAAAAATTGAGACATGGCTCATTGTAAAGAACTCTCCATGGGGAATAAAATATGTTAATGATGACGTCATCGGTCAGGTGGTTCGGCCGCCATCTTGGAAAAACCGAAAAACTTTGCACCTCCATATCTCCGAAAGTGCTGAACAGAAAAAATTGAGACATGGCTCATTGTAAAGAACTCTCCGTGGGGAATAAAATATGTTAATGATGATGTCATCGGTCAGGTGGTTCAGCCGCCATATTTGTCCTAAATGGCCGATAAAAAAGTAAATTCCGACAAGTCCTCGGTCTCTGACCGATTTTTCATCTGTCTGTCTGTTTGTCTGTCTGTTTGTGCTCAGTACTACATCTACATCGTTGCACATAGAATCGCCATACTTTACACACATATTTGCCTTGCCCTGGAATAGACTGTGCCCAATTTTTAACTCTCTAGGCCCAAGGTCAAGCTCAAGGTCACCCAAAACGTGAAAATCGTGGAAACTGGCATTGGTTACTAGGCAACGGATGCTCACGCGGGTGCTAAGCCTCCATCTATCTATCCTGTAGGGGAGGCTGAATTAAAGGGAATATGCACACATACATGGCAGATAGTGTTATTTTTTCACATTGTCTCCATCAACTGCAATGCACTTTAATGAGCACAACAATCTGAATGTTGTTTTCCAGCGTCACTGAGGATGCAGGCCGAGCATGTTGATCTAAGGCATGCAGTGGTCGCAGGTGTGGCACTTGATTTCTGGTCCCCACTACAGTGATGGGGGTCTGACATCAACTTAATGTCTTGTAGGATTTGATGAGTTCACTCCGGTGGAAGAGCTTATGCTCCTCGACGTAATGGGGACCTACTCTTATTGTGGAGTGGTCCAATTGCATGACCATGAATTCTGACCTTTCTGGGTTAGAATGTGTGTTTGATTGACCATGCACTTCGGGCTCAATATGCAGGTGTGTTGTCATGGGACAGTCTTATTGGATTGCATACTTTGGCTGTGGGGTCAAGTTTTTTTTTTTAAAGACAATAAATACAAAGCTCAGGGAGGTGAAATTTGCTGCACATTATGTGCATCACACACAGAGTAAAATGAGTGTTCATTTATGTCCGCGTGATGTCTAATAAATAAAGAACATATAAGCACACCAGACATCTCGCCGAGGCTTCAGACTTTGGCATGCTCACGAGGCTGCACCATCGAATACTGTTCCAACCCGTCATATTTGAAGGGCTTTTTACTGGTATGTATATTTACTATATATATATACATATACATACGTATATATCTTCAGTTCTCCAGCTTTCAATAAGCGCACGTAATGACGTCACTGCCATGTACATATGCTCTGCCTGTCAAGCTCTCAAGAGAACCCTCTGACAGAGCAGAATTTTTGATCTTAGTTCAGATACTGTCATAAGTGTATGCAAAACTCACAGTTACCGACCTGGTTTCGCCCTTTTGGGGCTCATCAGGGCAACGCAGTGAGTCCTGCATATACTTATTTCTCTGAAAAACTTTCGGTTATATACCAGTTACTATGCGATTTCATACCGTCAGTGGTGAACCGCCATGAAGGTATCCCATCCAGCTATGCTGTACCTTAATGGGAGCGATAAGTACTGTTACAGAACCCAACGTCTGCCTCGGATCCCTTCTCGAGGGGGGATTAGTCCCCTCGTTTGTGACTGACCGACATGGTCCCTGAAGCTGCACAAGCTCCCTCCAGAGGCAGGTGAGCAGCTTCGTTCGCGACCGCGGATAAGATGTTAATTTGCCGAGCGGATGGCAGCCGCGGCACGAACCGTTAACAAAAACTAGACCCGATTCTCAAACGTTGGCCAAATCGTGCCACAGGTATTCAATTGGGAAAAGACAAAGACGACGGATGTGAAGAAGAAGAAGAACAAAAAGGGTTTGAAATACGAATATAATTTATTACTAATATTTACACAATTAAAAGAAACCAAGGAGGAGGAAGGATAATAAAATAAAAACAGAAGAAGAAGAAGCGGACACAGTGCACCTTAGCTTACCTATAAACAGTCTTACTTAACCCAGGACAGAACAAACAAAACAAACTCACGTACACAAGAGGATGGAATGGCAGGAATGGTTTGGAGGGATGAGCAGGTGGAATCACAGGGCACAGCGAGCAGGTCCACTCTGGGCGGGAAGCGAGGAGCCGGCAGCTCCTTGTATTCGGCTTTACACCGCACACCGGCAGGGTCACTCGCTGCCCCGTCAGGGCTTCACGCGGCTGGTTGAAACAGGGCTGGTTGAAGCGGCTCTCTGCAGAAATCAGCTGGGTCACGCATCTGCCGTATCTCTGACTCAACTCCACTAAAGGCTTCCACGCGCGCTTATATCTCCCTCGGGCGATCAAGCCGCCGGCCTCCAGGACACGCCCATCGGTGAGGTCGCCTCGGCCCTGATTGGTCGCGAGGACTCACCGATCCCGCCCTTAGAGGAGGCGTTGGCAAGGCCACGCCTTGTTCCCGGCGCTGGGCCGACTCCTCCCACCTTCGGCTCCGAGATGACCTCGTGGCTAATGGAGTCTTGCCGCGAAAACAACAACCCACAGCTGCAGCAGAATTCAGTGAACCGCTCAATGCAGCTGGCAATTGAGGAAAGGGGAATCCAATGGAGGTTCTGGGGAAATTGAAAGGGGATACTACCTTGTCTGGATTCGGTGCAATGGAGTGTCAATTAATGGAAGACACAGCCTTAATCTAATACACACAATAAGGAAATAACTACCAACAAGGAGGAAATCTATGATTTGGCTACGTGATGGTATATGACCTAACTAAGGGATGCCCTTTGACCTTTATACACAACAACTGGAGGAAGGAGGGTGACATTTTACCACAACAAAAAAACACAATTCTCATATCCACAACACTGCAACCTCCTCCTCTTAGGCACGTCCCCGGCCTATTACTTTTACTTTTAGTGTGGCACGTAGGTGTAGTTCCCTCCACATTTAACCTGACCCTGAGTGTGACAGTTTTAAAACATAAATAAATATGTCCCGCTGCTCCATTGCACCCTGCCTAACAGACTCACGCCCACAGCTAACCGAATTGCGGAATTGTCTTCAAACTACAACATGAAAGATGGGGGAGCATTATTTACAGTTGACGCTATTTTATTTACAAAACGCAACCCAGGACCTGTGATTGTTCTGTTGGGGGGGAGACAGTCTGCCCTGCATCGACGCACCAGAAAGCACCAAAAATGCACCAAAACACCATCAAGCACCACAAAGCACCCTTTGGTGCACAGTCATCAAAGTTCATGAATAAAAATAAACCCAAACCCCTGGTGGTGTCTTCCTCTTCGGCTCCCTCTGCTGGCTATTGCTCTCTTCCTGATGTTGTCTTTCTTCTTTGCTGGCGGCCTGTTTGGACTAATAAAAAGTCACACAATGCGTCCATCTTTTATTTATTTATGGCCCACAGGGCCGACGATGTGTGGTTCACCTGTGGCATAGGTGAACTGTGACCAAGGTCCGCCAGCAAGATCTCGGGCCTTCATGGCCGGTTCCAGCAGAGGGGCCATGCTCCAACCCATGGGGTCCATCAGTGGTGCTCAGCCACAGACATGTGGTCCATAAGGTGGTGCATCGATGCAGACAGCTGGTTCCGGGAGTTTCGGGCGCACAATGGCGGACTCCAGCACGCTCCCCTCGGCGCCCAGTGGCGCACAGTCCTCGTGTGGGAGACAAGGGGGGGGGGGAAGGACAGGTGAGCGAGGGGTAAGGTCACAAGGGTACACATCAAACAAGGCAATGCAAGGCGAGGTGCGTTTGGAGACGGAGCGGAGAAAAGCTCGTCCCTACCGTACGTCACCCCCCCTGTCACCTACTCTACCCTTGCCCTTACCCCATATTTACAACAATCTACACATTTACAAATTCATCACTAATGTCTCGTCTTCCCCATATTTCCCCTATACCAAATTCGTCTTCACTCCCACTAATCCAAAATTTGCCATCACCCAATTCATCATCAATCCTCATAAGGAGGGAGAGATGGAACAACAAAGCACAATGTCACACCCACGTCATGATGCGTCTCACAATCCAAACATTGTCACAGTAAAATAAAAACAACAAACCATGGCATGGTGTGGAGTTCCGTCGTTACCTCAGGTGAGTGGATGCAGATGGTGCGAGGAGATTCTTAATCCTAACTATCGTCTAAATGACATTAACACACTTTACACTACCCGGGGTCTTTCCCTGCCAAACCATTGGCCTTCTTACACTCTATGCGGTTTTAAGAACCAAATTCCCATTGACCAAACTGTGGTGCTTCTCAATTTGGGGTCTCACTCCCCCGGTTCAACTCCCTGTGCCCTTGTACAATTTCCGGGCTGGGTCGTGCAGCTCTCCCAGCAGGTCTACCCACCTGCACACCTCCACCACTGTAGTTGCCTCCGAGCTTACCTGCTCCTCACCCTAACCTATCTACTGGGGAAGGCCCTCCTTGGCGCTTACCCCACTCGGTGCCCTCTCTGGCACTGGGCTACCCGGGTCCGTCCTCCGGATCCTCGGGCCCCATCCACAACAACTATACCGGCTCCCAGAGCCCACCTGCGGCCTCACCTGGCCGACATCCTAACAGTGGCGGAGTGCTCAACCAACTACACACACCAACAGGCTACACGCCCAGCCATTTCCACGTCACTAATGCACCCATCCAAACATCATTCTTCCACCACGCACCACAGATGCCAATATCCAACCACAATTTACCTATACCCTCTACCTAACACTTACACTACCCTCCCCGGGTATTCGTGATGGGGGTCCATCCTCCTTTCCCCCATCCACACCTTCGCACCATCCACTCCGCTCCACAGTTTCCACCATACTCACTCCATACCATCCATTCCATACTCCATATATCCCACACTCCACGTATTCCACACAACCATTCTCCATTCACCTGCTGTTGCACACCTGTGCAATCTCACCTGGTGCCACCTGCACCCTCCTTCCTCCCTGGACCATTTGGTCAACACAACACACATCACCATCACTCACTCATACACTGCTCCATACACCTGTTCAGTTGCACACCTGTGCAATCTCAATTGTTCCTCACTCACTGCTCCATACTCTTCCACGCTCAATACACTTTCGATCCTTAAAACCATTGCCTCAGGCACCCAGATTTTCCCATGCTCACACACACATCTCTCCCGAGCATTGCCCCGCAATTCCTCATTTCACCGATATCAATACTCACTCACTCGGCATCATCTAATCTACCTGGTGCCCTGCTAAAACTCGCGCTTCCCCGTCGCCCCTTACATTATTGCGCTCCCTCGTCATTATTATCCAACTACCCCCTCTATGTCCCCGACTACCTGTCCACTGTTGCTACCTAACCTTACCGTTACCTATGGTCATCTTATCTAGATCCCTATCATTATCCTAACCCTCCCAGGCTAGTTTTCACTGCCAACCCCATAACTCTATTGCTCCTTTGCCCCCGCTGTGAGGGATGGCAGAGTTGCCATCCCACCACATCGGGCATCTCTCACTACCAATTTGGCTCATCCAATTGCAATCAATCAAAAATTTGCCAATTATCTGCCAATTCCATTCACTTTTCTAAATTTCGGATCAAAAACACTATCATCATCACCGTTCATTAAACTTGAGCCTCGGTGCGTCGTTACATTCTCAAAGCCCGGCTTCGTAAAGCCGAGCAATGAATTCGAGTGGTTTGGTCGCCTGCAGGTTGAATCCGTCCAGCATTCGGTTCAGGGGGGGGGGGGGGGGGCTTGGTCGGGCCGAGATTCCACGCATCATCTCGGCGCGGTACCTTGCAGTCCCGGGCCCGATGACCGAGGCTCGCCCGGTCGGAACCCCGTCCGTCCCCACGAGGGGGCACCGTTCCGCTTCCTCCTACCCGCCCCTGAACCGGACCGATCGCCTCGCCCAACAAGGCCCGGACGCGACCGTGCGGGGCCTAGCATCCAACAAAGCGCGATCCGCGCGAAGCTTCGCATCCAACAAAGCGCGCCGCGCACCGAGCGCCGCGTCGGCTATCCGTCACTCTAAACGCTACCCCGTTCAACGTCGATGCTTCACTCGCATACGCGACCCTTTTCACACTCACAAAACCTGGCGTTCCAACGCCACCCGTACATTCCACACACTCCGTCCATTCCAGCACCGCACTCCCTGTTACACACCACACCTCTCGCGCACACTCGCCGTTCGCACCCTCCCTTAACACACCTCGCGCACCGTCTTGCACACTCTCCCTCGGTACATACTCCGTACCACTCACCATGGGCGTGCACTCTTGCATCCACCCACTAACGCGCTCCGATCGGCTCTCCCACACCCGCGCCACAACCAACTCAGGTGTGCTTTCTCGCACACGTTCCACCACCACCTTACTCTCCGTGTCACACTCCGTACACTCTGTTTCACACAGACCCTCTGACGTGCATTCTTGCTCGCACTCGGTTTCACACTCACGCTCCGATGTGCCCTCTCGCACTCGCGCCACCACCAACTCACTCTCCGTGTCACACTCCGTACACCCCGACGTGCATTCTCGCTCGCACTCGGTTTCACACTGGCACTCCGATGTGCCCTCTCGCACTCGCGCCACCACCAACTCACTCTCCGTGTCACACTCCGTACACCCTGACGTGCATTCTCGCTCGCACTCGGTTTCACACTCACGCTCCGATGTGCCCTCTCGCACTCGCGCCACCACCAACTCACTCTCTGTGTCACACTCCGTACACCCCGACGTGCATTCTCGCTTGCACTCGGTTTCACACTTGCGCTTCGTAACACTCTTTCAGCTTTCAACTGTTGTTGTTTCAACACTCTTTCACTTTCTTTCAGCTCTTTCACGAGCCTCGATTCAGTATACAAAAAAAACAAACAAAAAAAAAAAAACACACTCACTCCCCGATGCACACTTTTTTTTCACAAGCGTGCCATTTCCACTCACACGGGACTCCTCACCAATGCCCGGGTGCTTCCTCGATCCCAAGCGCGCGACAATTCTCTTCGCGCCAAACCCCCTCTTACAAAATCTCCCGGCACCACATACAGCCCGTCTCACCTTTGGGGTTCTTCTTCTTCCCTGCACCAACACCTGCAAATCTTCATAAGGATTAATGAGCACAGCATCAGGATGTGTATTCGGACTTTGAGCAATTTCCATTCCTTCCTCCGACTGTTGCTCTTCGACGTCTGTCGTTTCTACAATTTCAATTATATCCACTACTGTTTTTTCTTTATTCACCTCAACGACCGCTGGCTTTAATAAAATTCCCTCTACTTCAACGGTCGCCGGCTGCCCCATACCCCGGGTCGCGATCTCTATACCCGTCATTGTACGCGCGCTTTCCTCCGCCTCGCTCAACCAGCGCTTCTCGACCCGCGTTACCTCATCGTGCACCCGTGTGCTCCTCCCGCCCAACCTGCGGTCAACCTCCCTCTCGGCTTCCCTCACCTCATTAATTTCTTTGGCTTGGCCAACCATGCCCCCCAGTTTGTCCCCTAATCTGCTTCCGAATCCCTCAAATTTGCTTCCGAGTCCCTCCAATTTATTTCCCATATTGTTTAACCCGTCTCTTAATTGCTCACTAGTACTCCTCGCTTCGTCCCTCATTCTGCTTTCCGATTGCTCACCCATCTTTAGCATGAGGGCCTCCATTTGCACCATGAAGAGGTTCAAATTCACAGGTGCTGCTACGCTCACGGGCGCGGCTATATTTGGTGCCGCTGCAACCCCGTGCGTGAGGGCGCCATTTTGCGCGCCTGAAACTCCCTCAACCACATCATCATTTCTCTCCTCCATTTCTTCCCTCTGGTCCTGGGTTACCCCTAACCCCTCTTCTAGTTCCCCCACCGGCATCCCGTCACCTTGACCATCCATGGCACGATTTTCAAATTTGGAATGTTATAACAAAATTTCGGCCCACTCGTAATCTGAGCGTGCTAAGCGCTTCAGGTCCGTATCTCGCTCCCGACACCAATTGTTACGGAACCCAACGTCGGCCTCGGATCCCTTCTCGAGGGGGGATTAGTCCCCTCGTTTGTGACTGACCGACGTGGTCCCTGAAGCTGCACAAGCTCCCTCCAGAGGCAGGTGAGCAGCTTCGTTTGCGACCGCGGATAAGATGTTAATTTGCCGAGCGGATGGCAGCCGCGGCACGAACCGTTAACAAAAACTAGACCCAATTCTCAAACGTTGGCCAAATCGTGCCACAGGTATTCAATTGGGAAAAGACAAAGACGACGGATGTGAAGAAGAAGAAGAAGAACAAAAAGGATTTGAAATACGAATATAGTTTATTACTAATATTTACACAATTAAAAGAAACCAAGGAGGAGGAAGGATAATAAAATAAAAACAGAAGAAGAAAAAGCGGACACAGTGCACCTTAGCTTACCTATAAACAGTCTTACTTAACCCAGGACAGAACAAACAAAACAAACTCACGTACACAGGAGGATGGAATGGCAGGAATGGTTTGGAGGGATGAGCAGGTGGAATCACAGGGCACAGCGAGCAGGTCCACTCCGGGCGGGAAGCGAGGAGCCGGCAGCTCCTTGTATTCGGCTTTACACCGCACACCGGCAGGGTCACTCGCTGCCCCGTCAGGGCTTCACACGGCTGGTTGAAACGGGGCTGGTTGAAGCGGCTCTCTGCAGAAATCAGCTGGGTCACGCATCTGCCGTAGCTCTGACGCAACTCCACTAAAGGCTTCCGCGCGCGCTTATATCTCCCTCGGGCGATCAAGCCGCCGGCCTCCAGGATACGCCCATCGGCGAGGTCGCCTCGGCCCTGATTGGTCGTGAGGGCTCACCGATCCCGCCCTTAGAGGAGGCGTTGGCAAGGCCACGCCTTGTTCCCGGTGCTGGGCCGACTCCTCCCACCTTCGGCTCCGAGATGACCTCGTGGCTAATGGAGTCTTACCGCGAAAACAACAACCCACAGCTGCAGCAGAATTCAGCGAACCGCTCAATGCAGCTGGCAATTGAGGAAAGGGGAATCCAATGGAGGTTCTGGGGAAATTGAAAGGGGATACTACCTTGTCTGGATTCGGTGCAATGGAGTGTCAATTAATGGAAGACACAGCCTTAATCTAATACACACAATAAGGAAATAACTACCAACAAGGAGGAAATCTATGATTTGGCTACGTGATGGTATATGACCTAACTAAGGGACGCCCTATGACCTTTATACACAACAACTGGAGGAAGGAGGGTGACATTTTACCACAATAAAAAAAACACAATTCTCATATCCACAACAGTACCATCTGCCACATGGCACATTATCTCTGGTATCCACTCATTATATGGAATCGCCTGGATGCAGCCGGGAGCAACCAATCCAAATATATCTTCAGTTCTCCAGCTGTCAATGAGCGCACGTAATGACGTCACTGCCATGTACATACGCTCTGCCTGTCAAGCTCTCAAGAGAATCCTCCAACAGAGCAGAATTTTTGATCTTAGTTCAGATACTGTCAAAAGCGTATGCAAAACTCACAGTTACCGACCTGGTTTCGCCCTTTTGGGGCTCATCAGGGCAACGCAGTGAGTCCTGCATACACTTATGACTGTGAAAACCTTTTGGTTATATACCAGTTACTATGCGATTTCATACCATCAGTGGTGAACCGCCATTAAGGTATCCCATCCAGCTATGCTGTACCTTAATGGGAGCGATATGTACCATCTGCCACATGGGACATTATCTCTGGTATCCACTCATTATATGGAATCGCCTGGATGCAGCCGGGAGCAACCAATCCAAATACGTATATCTTCAGTTCTCCAGCTGTCAATGAGCACACGTAATGACGTCACTGCCATGTACATACGCTCTGCCTGTCAAGCTCTCAAGAGAACCCTCCGACAGAGCAGAATTTTTGATCTTAGTTCAGATACTGTCATAAGTGTATGCAAAACTCACAGTTACCGACCTGGTTTCACCCTTTTGGGGCTCATCAGGGCAACGCAGTGAGTCCTGCATACACTTATTTCTCTGAAAACCTTTCGGTTATATACCAGGTACTATGATTTCATACCATCAGTGGTGAACCGCCATAGTAACTGGTATATATATATACATGCACATGTAATTATGTAAATGTATTGTTGCGGAGATGAGGACTGTATTTTTTTGATTGTGTGCTGTATTATTATTATTATTGTTTATTCTGCGCCCCCCTACCTCCGGAGCTGTGTAAAGGTGAAAGGGCATCCCATAATTAGTCCACAAGCATACACATCAGCCAAATAATAGAATACCCCTGTTTGATAGTTATCTCTTATTCTGTGTTTTAGAGTAAGGCTGTGTCTCCCATTAATTGAAGTACTCCATTGCACCAGTGAAAGAGAATAGATCCCCTTTCATTCCCATCCCCAAAATCCCCATTTCTTTTACATCCCCTCTGGTCATTGCCGAGCCTCGATTGCCAAATTACCTCCCCTCCAATAACCGCCATTGACCATGAGGCAGGGTCGGAGAAGAAAGGCGTGTCTCCACCTCGTCATAGAGGGGAAGAGGGGCGTGCCCGCCCGTCGTCATCAAGGGCGGAGCGAGAGGGTCGCGCGACCAACCAGGGCCGAGGTGAGCACCCCGATGGGCGTGTCCAAAAGGCCGGCGGCTTAATCGCCGGAGGCGCTATAAAAGGCGCGCACGCAAAAGCAAGAGAGAGAGTCGTGAGGAGTCAGTCAGTGGAGTCGGTGGTCAGTTGGTTGCGTTGGTTGCGGTGAGGAGTCGGTGGTGGTGGTCAGTTGGTTGCGTTGGTTGCGGTGAGGAGTCGGTGGTAAAGAGTGAGTGGACCAAGAACGAGTTGAGGGTTTGGACCAGATGAGTCGGACAAGGCCTGGCAAAGCACGCGACGTCCACAGCAGCCACAACAGCAGCTTGGGGGCCTGAACGGCGGTTTGGAGCAGGGCCGTGAAGGAACGGCGGCTGCTAAACGCGCCGCTTGTGCTGCACGACCCCCTTGGACCTTCCTCTCCCTCCAGCCATCCACCTCCTGCCTTTCCATCCTTCTTGTGTACGTGAGTTTGTTCTGTTTGTTCTGTCCTGGGTTAATTAAGTCTGTATAAGCTAGTATTTTCACTGTGTCACCTGCGTCTTATGTGCTTGTAAATAAACGTGACTGCTTTCTTTTTGCTTATGTGTGTAAATAGTCAATAAATTCAGTAGTATTTCCAAACCTTTCTTTGCCTTCGTTTTCCTCTTTGCATTCGTCGTTTTAGTCTTTTCCCTCATTGAGCAGCCGCGGTGCGATCTGGTCAACGTCGGGTGGAATCGGGTTCTAATCGGGGAGTAACTGTTCGGTCGCGGTTGGACCATCCGCTCGGCCCATCATACCATCTAAACCGCGATCAGTAACAATTGGTTGTCAGGAGTGGGATTCGAACCTGGGACTAAATTTATTTAGCCCAAATTTTGGACACCAATTGTACTATTGGCAGTAACAATTGGTGTCGGGGAGTGAGATACGGACCCGAAGCGCGCTTAACGCGCTCAAAATTACAAGCTGCCGAAATTTGTTTTGTTTTATAAAACCCGAATTTTGAAATCGCGCCATGGCTGGTCAAGGCGACGGGATGCCGGTGGGAGAGATAGACGGGGTAGAATCGACCCAGGACCTCGGGGAAATGTATGTGGATGAAAAAGAGGAGGAGAACATTGGCAATGTGGTTGAGGGGGTATCAGGCGCACCAAATGGCGCTCTCGCGCACGGGGCTACAGGCGCGCAAAATGGCGCCTCGCACATAGCTACGGCGGCCGCACCCGCTGCACAAGTGGGAGGGATGGCACAAATGCAGGCCCTCATGGAGCAATTTATGGCGCAAATGCAGGCGTCCCTCAAACTGCAGAGTGAGCAATTGGGGGTAATGGGAAAGCAATTGGGGGTAATGGGGAACCGGATGGATGCTCAGGGTGAGCGATTGGAGGGCCAAATGGGGGTAATGAGGGACGAAGCGAGGGGTACTGGTGAGGGGTTAGACAAGAAATTTGGGAAGTTAGACAATAATTTTGAGGGGTTAGACAACGGGATAAAAGAGGTGAAAAATGGGTTAATGGGGCTAGAAAATAGGATGGAGAACAAATTGCGGGAAATAGGGGAGCAATCCGCCCGAGAAATTAAACAAATGGGAGAGCAGATAGAGGAGGTAAAAATCGGGGTAGAAACCAAATTGGATGCTCAGAGGGATGAATTGGGACAGATGAGGGTGGCATCTACAAAAGAAAGGGAGGAGATGAAGGAGGAGATACGACGAGGTGTAAGTGAGGAGGTCTCGGGGGTACGCGAGGAGGTAAAGCGAGGTGAGAAGCGTATGGAGAAAGAGGTGAGGAATAATATGGCTAGGTTACAGGGGGGAATAGAAGATCTGACGGAGGAGGTGGAACAGCTGACGGAGGGACAGACTGAGTTAGTGGAGCAGGTTCAAAGGAACACTGCGGTACTAGGAGGGTTAAAGGCGACACAAAAAGAAATTAAAAACGAATTAATAGTGACACAGAAGCAATGTCAGATGGTACGTGAGGGACTGACAATGAGGGTGGACGAGGTGACAGAGATAATGGAGACAAAGGACCGGCAGGTGAGGATGCACATAGAGACGGTCACGGTAGCCTTAGAGGACGAACTTGAGGAGACGCACCGGGAAATAAAAGAGGTGAAGCGAAAATTAGAGGAAGTGGAAGAAGAGGTGAGTGAAATTAAGAAGGGACGGACAGAAACTAAAAGAGAAATCCAGGAGGAGGTGATGGAATATGTGCAAGGTCAGTGCTCAACTCATGATGTGATGCACACTAACCAAATAAAGAGTTTCCAGGTGGCAAAGGAGGTGCGACGACGAGGTACGGAGGTGAGTGGCAATGTATATGATGTGAGGAAAGCTTCAGTCGGCTTGGGGATTGGTTTGGATCCGGGTGTTCGTGAAAGGTCGTTGGTGAAGTGTGCGACAGGTCTGGTGTGCGAAAAACGAGGTGTGCGAGAATGTCCGACCATGGGGTGTGTGAGGAAAAAGTGCGCGCCGACCAGTGAGTGTGCTGTCGAGAGTGAGTCGGTCGTAGCGCGTGTGCGAGGGAGCACATGGAAGCGCGGTGTGGTAAGTGTTACGGAGGAAGTAACGAAAAAGTGTGCGCAAGAGGATGCGCGAGAAAGGTGTGTAACGGACAGGTGCATGGGGAAAGAGTGCGCTGTCAAGAGTGAAGGAGAATGCACGCCTGTGGTGAGAGTTACAGAGGATGTAACGAAAGAGTGTGCGCGAGAGGATGCACGAGAAAGGTGTGTAACGGACAGGTGCATGAGGAAAGAGTGCGCTGTCGAGAGTAAGGGTGAGTGCGTTGTCAAGAGTGGTGGTGAAAGTAGTGAGAGTGACACGGAGCGTGAGTTGGTTGTGACAGGTGAGCGAGGATGTACACCTGGAATGGTAGAGCGTGTGTGGGAATGCACACTTGAGTTGGTCGTGAGGCACGTGGTTGGGTGTGCGGGTGAGAGCACACCTGTGGTTGTCACAGAGGAGGTGACCGAGGAGGGGGCGCGAAGAGGTGTGTTGGTGAGGTGTGCGAGCGACGAATGTGGGCCAAGGTGTTCGGTGGTCAGGTGTGTGACCAAGTCGGTGAGCAGAATGAGTGTACCGAGGTGTGTAAGGAAAGGTACGAGGAGCATGGGAACAGCTGGAGGTATGAGCAAGAAAGGGGTAGCGTATGCATGTAAGCATGCAGGTGAAGCATCGACGGTAACCGGGTTAGAGGTTAGAACGACTTATAGCCGAATCGGTGACTCGGTGCGCGTCGGGCAGCTTCGCGTGCCGCGAGGACCAGCGGGGATCCGAACCACGGTGGTTTCGAAAGAACCGCCGTACGCGATCCACGCTGTGCCTCGCTTGGAACGGCCGCGTCCGGGCTCCACTAGGCGGAGCGGGCAGCCCGATAGGAAGGGTCGTCATGGCGACCACTTTCTATTGAGACGTGCCGGCAGGTCGAGATCGGGACATTGGATGGCTCCACGCCGAGGTGGTGCATGGGATCTCGGCCCGGGTAAGCCCCCGTCCCTGCCACGAATGCGGGACGTATCCAGCCGCTGGCACAAAAC
Organism: Myxine glutinosa; assembly: GCF_964187855.1. Classification (NCBI taxonomy): domain Eukaryota; kingdom Metazoa; phylum Chordata; class Myxini; order Myxiniformes; family Myxinidae; genus Myxine; species Myxine glutinosa. The sequence goes on along the minus strand of NC_136266.1, from coordinate 24,756,188 downwards.
AACCCGTATTCATTGCTCGGCTGTACGAAGCCGAGCTTTAGAAGGGAATTGGCGCACCGAGAGGATCTAATAAGTAGACGGGTGATGAGGATAGTGTTTTGGCCCCGAAATTAGAAAAAGGCAAAATTTGATGATTGGCAGTAATGATTGGCAGATGATGGGTAGAATTGGCAGTAAATGGAAAATTTTTGAATTGGCTGAAATTTGGTGTGCCAAATTGATAGTGGGACCTCCCCGATGTGGTGGGATGGCAAATCCATCATCCCTCACCGGGTGGGGCAAATGCGCTATAGCTTATGGCGTGTATGGCAGTGAAAACTAGCCCGGGTGGGTTAGGATATTGTAGGGATCTAGCGAAGATGACATTAGGTGACGTTAAGGTTAGTTAGTGACTGATACCTGTAGTGGGGACGCAGGTAGATTAGCGTGGATGATAATGACGGGGGAGCGCAATAGTTTAAAGGGACGACTGGGAAGCGCAAGTTTCAGAGGGGAGTAGTTAGATGAGATGATGCCGTGTGTTTGAGGATTGAACAGGTGTGATTGCACAGGTGTGCAACTGAACAGGTGTGTGGAGCAGTGTATGAGTGAGTGAAGGTGATTGTGTATTGTGCTGACCAAATGGTCTAGGAAGAGGAGGAGGGTGCAGGTGGCACCAGGTATGATTGCCCAGGTGTGCAACGACAGGTGAATGGAGGACAGGTGTATGGAATAAATGGTATGGAGTATTGGAATGGATGGTCGTGGAGTGAGTATGGTGTAAATTGTGGAGTGGAGTGGATGGTGCGAAGGTGTGAATGGGGGAAGAGTGGACCCCCATCACGGATACCCGGGGCGGGTAGTGTAAGTGTTAGGTAGAGGGTACAGGTAAATTGTGGTTGGATATTGGCATCTGTGGTGCGAGTGAAAGAATGGTCTTTGGATGGGTGCATTAGTGTTGTGGAAATGGCTGGGCGTGTAGCCTGTTAGTGTGTGTAGTTGGTTTGGGCACTCCACCACTGTGAGGATGTCGGCCAGGTGAGGCCGCAGGTGGGCTCTGGGAGCCGGTAGTTGTGGATGGGGCCCGAGGATCCGGAGGACGGACCCGGGTAGCCCAGTGCCAGTGGGCACCAAGGGGTGACAGAGCCAGGAGAGGGCCTTCCCCAGTTAGTTAGGTTAGGGTGAGGAGCTAGGTAAGCTCGGGTGGCAACTGCAGTGGTGGAGGTGTGCAGGTGGGTAGACCTGCTGGGAGAGCTACACGTCGCAGCCCAGAAATTGTGTGAGGGCACCGGGAGATGAATCGGGGGAGTGAGACCCCAAATTGAGAAGCACCACAGTTTGGTCAATGGGAATTGGTTTTTAGAACCCATCGTGTAAGTTGGCCAATGGATTGGCATGGAAAGACCCCGGGTAGTGTAAAGTGTGTTAAAATCATTTAGAGGATAGTTAGGATGAAGGATCTCCTCGCACCATCCGCATCCACTCACCTGAGGTGACAGGTACTCCACACCATGCCATGTTTAATTATTTTTGATGCAGATGTTTGGAATGTGAGACGCATCATGACGTGGGTGTGACATTGTGCTTTGTTGTTCCATCTCTTCCTCCTTATGAGGATTGATGACGAATTGGGTGATGGCAAATTTTGAAGTAGAGGGATTGTGGAGACGAATTTGGTATAGGAGAAATATGGGGAAGACGTGACAGTAGTGACGAATTTGTAAATGGGTAGATTTTGTAAATATGGGGTAAGGGCAAGGGTAGTGTAGGTGACAGGGGGGTGACGTACGGTAGGGACGAGCTTTCTCACTTCGCCCTCCGTACGCATTTCGCCTTGCATTGCCTTATTGATGTGTACCCTTGTGACCTTACCCCTCGCTCATTTGTCTTTCCCCTTTTGTCTCCCACATGACCTGTGCGCCATTGGGTGCCGAGGGGAGCGTGCGTGAGTCCTCCATTGTGCGCCCGGAATTCCCAGAACCAGCTGTCTGCATCGATGCACCACATTATAGACCACATGTCTGTGGCCGAGCACCACTTATGGACCCCATGGGTTGGGACATGGCCCCTCTGCTGGAACCGGCCATGAGGGCCCGAAATCTTGCTGGCGGACCTTGGCCACAGGGCACCGATGCCCCACAGGTGAACCACACGTAGTCGGCCCTGTGGGCCATAAATAAAGTAAATAAAAATGGACACATTGGGTGCAAGTTTTAATACAAATAGGCCGCCAGTAAGCAAAGCAAAGGAATGACAACATCTGGAAGAACAAATAATGATAACCAGCAGAGGGAGCCGAAGAGCAAGAGATCACCTGCAGGGTTAGGGGTTGTTTGGTTATTTTTTATTGTTGAACATTCTTGAACAATGGTGACTGCACCGATTGGTGCTTGGGTGCGTTTTTGGGTGCTTTCATGGTGCGTCGATGCAGAGCAGACTGTCTCCCCCCCAGAAAGAACAATTACAGGTCCTGGGTTAGTCTTGTAAATAAAAGTAGCGTCAAGTGTAAATAATGCCCCCCACCGTCAGTGTATAGTTTGAAGACCATTCCGCAATTCGGTTAACTGTGGGCGTAAGTCTGTTAGGCAGGGTGCAATGGAGCAGTGGGACACATTTATTTATGTTTTAAAACTGTCGCACTCAGGGTCAGGTTAACAGTAGAGGGAACTACACCTACGTGTCACACTAAATAAAAGTTGTAGGCCCGGACGTGCCTAAGAGGAGGAGGGTGCAGTGTTGCGGAGATGAGGACTGTATTTTTTTGATTGTGTGCTGTATTATTATTATTATTGTTTATTCTGCGCCCCCCTACCTCCGGAGCTGTGTAAAGGTGAAAGGGCATCCCATAATTAGTCCACAAGCATACACATCAGCCAAATAATAGAATACCCCTGTTTGATAGTTATCTCTTATTCTGTGTTTTAGAGTAAGGCTGTGTCTCCCATTAATTGAAGTACTCCATTGCACCAGTGAAAGAGAATAAATCCCCTTTCATTCCCATCCCCAAAATCCCCATTTCTTTTACATCCCCTCTGGTCATTGCCGAGCCTCGATTGCCAAATTACCTCCCCTCCAATAACCGCCATTGATCATGAGGCAGGGTCGGAGAAGAAAGGCGTGTCTCCACCTCGTCATAGAGGGGAAGAGGGGCGTGCCCGCCCGTCGTCATCAAGGGCGGAGCGAGAGGGTCGCGCGACCAACCAGGGCCGAGGTGAGCACCCCGATGGGCGTGTCCAAAAGGCCGGCGGCTTAATCGCCGGAGGCGCTATAAAAGGCGCGCACGCAAAAGCAAGAGAGAGAGTCGTGAGGAGTCAGTCAGTGGAGTCGGTGGTCAGTTGGTTGCGTTGGTTGCGGTGAGGAGTCGGTGGTGGTGGTCAGTTGGTTGCGTTGGTTGCGGTGAGGAGTCGGTGGTAAAGAGTGAGTGGACCAAGAACGAATTGAGGGTTTGGACCAGACGAGTCGGACAAGGCCTGGCAAAGCACGCGACGTCCACAGCAGCCACAACAGCAGCTTGGGGGCCTGAACGGCGGTTTGGAGCAGGGCCGTGAAGGAACGGCGGCTGCTAAACGCGCCGCTTGTGCTGCAGGACCCCCTTGGACCTTCCTCTCCCTCCAGCCATCCACCTCCTGCCTTTCCATCCTTCTTGTGTACGTGAGTTTGTTCTGTTTGTTCTGTCCTGGGTTAATTAAGTCTGTATAAGCTAGTATTTTCACTGTGTCACCTGCGTCTTATGTGCTTGTAAATAAACGTGACTGCTTTCTTTTTGCTTATGTGTGTAAATAGTCAATAAATTCAGTAGTATTTCCAAACCTTTCTTTGCCTTCGTTTTCCTCTTTGCATTCGTCGTTTTAGTCTTTTCCCTCATTGAGCAGCCGCGGTGCGATCTGGTCAACGTCGGGTGGAATCGGGTTCTAATCGGGGAGTAACTGTTCGGTCGCGGTTGGACCATCCGCTCGGCCCATCATACCATCTAAACCGCGATCAGTAACAGTATGTATGTAAATGTATGTGTGATGCCACGAATGTTGTGGCCATTGATGATGTATGATATTGCGATTGGGCATGTAGAGAGGGAAGAGGTTGTGGTGAGTGGGTTTGTGAGGAGGTGGTTGGGAGTGCCACTCTGTTTGACGAACATTGCCTTTTATGGTCAGTGCGGAAAACTCCGGTTTCCCTTGACATCATTAACCGAGGAGTTTAAGGTGGTGAGGCTGCGGGAGTTCATGAAGTTGCAGGATTCGAGTGATTCAGTGGTAAAGAATGCTCTCTCAGAGAAGAAGTGAAGTCGGAAGTGTAATGCAAGGGCAGAGGTGGATAAGATGGAGGAGCGGTTGCAGCAGGATGAGGTCGGGTTATGGTACAGCACGGGAAGCATGGCTTCGGGTGGATGAAGAATGAACTTTGGGGAAAGGCATGTGTGAAAGAGAGGAGGAAGATGGTTGAGAGTGAAGTGAGAAGAAAGGATTAGGAGGGGAGATATGTGAAAGCAGTCGGACAGGCACAGCAAGGTGCTTGAATGCGGTGGGAAGATGTGCAGGTGAGGACATTGAAGCGGCAAGAGATTTGGAGGATGGAGCCAATATTGTTGAATTTCCTGTTGCGGGAAACGTATGATGGGGTCTTCCTGGGTCTCCTACCATACAACCTCCTTTAATTGAGTTGGTGACGGATGGTGCGAGTTGAAACTGTCGTACCTGGTGTCTGAAAGTCACCTTGAATCTGTTTGGCAGTTGATCAAGGTGCTTTCCCCTCCAATTGAACTGCTGCAATTTTCGATCAAGTTTTCTCTTGCGGCCACGTCCAGGGAGGTTGGCTACAGTGCCATGGGCCTTAAACTTCCTGATAACATTGCGTACGGTGGGCACAGGAACATCAAGGTCTCTGGAGATGGACTTGTAGCCTTGAGATTGTCCATGCTTGGGTACAATCTTGTGTCTGACCTCCTCAGACAATTCTCTGGTTTTCCTTCTTTTCTCCATGCTCATTGTGGAACACACAGTGACACAAAACAGCAGAATGACTCCTTTTCTCCATTCAAACTGGTTGAATATGTGATTTTTTATTGCAGGCACCTGCAACTCACCACAGGTGAGTTCAATTCCAAATTAAAGGAGAATTACCTGCTTGAAATCGAATTATTTCTAACAACTTCTAAAAGGTGCCAATAATATTGTCTGGGCCATTTTAGGATTTCTGTGTGGAATAAGCTGAGATTTAGTAATTTTTTCAGCTTATTTTGTTTTGTTCCACTGCAAACCAAAGAAATACATATGTGAATTCCAAAAGATTTTTTCATTTCAACAATTTTCTGGAAAAATGGTGCATTATTTGAAAAAAGTGCAAGGGTGCCAATATTTTTGGCCACGATTGTATGTATATATAAACTCAACGTCAAAATAAACTTATCAAATCTTATCAAAAGAAACTTATTGAAATCCTCCACTCAAAAATGAAAAATATTTGAACACAGGTAAAGTTCAGCTATCTTTACTAAACACATGTCAATAAACAAGAGGTTGCCTCAATCACAAAAAAGCAAAAAGCATGAACATCACAAGGGGTGGTGCAACAAAATTCACAGCACTGCAACACAAAGGTACGCACCTGAATACAGTCAAAACAAAATGACACAGGAATGGACACAACACTCCTAACAGTCAAGGAGAGAATGACAGCAGTCCTCAATATAGTGTGTGTCCTCCCTGAGCTGTGATGCAGGCTGGACACCTCCGACACATGCTCTGTACCAGGCGTCTGATACGGTCCTGGGGAAGTCTGTCCCACTCCTCCTGCAAGCCTTGAATGAGCATTTGTCGATTGACAGCCGTTGATCTCCTCGATGCAAGATGTTGACCAAGCTCATCCCATAAATGCTCAATGGGATTGAGGTCAGGGGAATAAGGCATCCAAGGCATCACTTCAACACCCTGTTCCTGGACGAAGTTGGTGTCCAGGCAAGCAGCATGGGGTCGAGCGTTGTCCTGCTGGAAAACTGCGATGTCAGGAAGAGCCTGGAGAAATGGCAGCAGATGAGGTCTCAAAACTTCATTGACATAACGCTGACTAGTGAGATTGCCTTCGATGACGACCAGAGGTGTCCTGAAACGGGTAGAAATGCCGGCCCATACCATCACACTTGGTCCTCCCCAACGATTGATCTGGTGAATACAGCATGATGCATACCTTTGCCCACCTCTGCGCCATACCTGTTGATGCCCCTCAGCAGCATGGAGGCAAAATCTGGACTTCTCGCTGAACAAGACTGCACTCTACTGTTGCTGTGTCCAGCGGCGATGCTGCAGACACCATCTTAGTCTATTCTGCCGATGCACTGCGTTCAACACGGGACCTCTGTAAGGACGTCTTGCCACCAGGCCCTGACTTCTCAAGCGCCTCCGCACAGTAGAGACACTGATATGGTTGTTGTGGCGACCTTTTATCACTGCAGCTGTTTGCATCGTCGGGCGGAAACGATCACGAAGATGCTGCAGCACAATCCAGTGGTCTTGGTTTGGGGTGGTTACCCGTGGTCTTCCTCTCCGTGGACCATCATTCACAGCTCCAGTCTCACCGTTCCAGTTTCGCCGGGGAAGTCACGGTTTTTCGAAGCTGTCCCGACCTTCACGCACGCTCGAAGTTAAGTAATTGTTCACAATTGTATTTTTGTCGAAACTGTATTTATCTTACGTGTGTGTACCTATAGTGCGTCCCGTGGAAGATTTATCGGTGTTAATCTTTCATACCTGTATACAGTGGTCGAGTATTTCGTGCCGCGATATATTGCGGCCTTGTTGTTGTTCAATAAGCTTCCTGCCTGGAGGCTTTGTTTTCTCTCAGCGGTCGATTGTGGTCCTGCTACTCTCGTTCTCTCAGTTTTTTCCCAGTCTTTTCACCCCATACTTCCTTGTTTGAAATCTTAACTAAAAAAACAAACAAACAAAAAACATTTCCTTCTTTGTTCTTTTCGTTCGTTCGTTCTTCGACCACGTGATTCACCCCCATTTCACGCCATTCCCCAGATCTGTTTTGCCCTGTTCTTTTTGCTGACATCTTTTGCCCTGTTCACTTGACACGTGGTTGTCCCTCGAGGCTCCCTCTCCCCGTTGGTATTTTTGTGAATATTAGATTGTTCTTCACGGTTCTGTTTAAATATGTTTAAACTTTCCCCTGCAGTGTTTTATTCAGTGGTATATTACAACACGCTGTTTTTCTTCCTATTTAAAAGGCTCTTTTCAATTTCCTCTCCAACTCATTCTACTTCAAAAAAATATTCAATCTCTTATAATTCTAAATCACGACATGCTCTAAATTCAAATTCATTCCACCCCTCCTCTATCGTTCTCAAACGGATCGCTAACTTGAAAATCACAATAAACCCAATTTGTTATAAATGTTCGTCTTTCATTAATCATCCACTTTCTAAACTCCCCCCTTGCCCCTCCCCTCCAAATCTCCCCTTTTCCCCTCCCCTCCTAAACGCCCCCCTTGCCCCTCCCCTCCTAAACTCCCCCCTAACCCCTCTCCTTCAAAACTCACCCCCAACCCCTCCCCTTCAAATCTCCCCCCCTACCATCCCTCTCCAATTCTCCCCCCTCCCGCCCCCTTCTCAAAGCTGCCTCCTCCCCACTTCGTCTCCCTTCTATCTCATACCTCGACCTCCCCCAACCTTCTACTTTCCTCAGCCACCCCTCAAAGAACCCCTCGCTGTGCCTCATCCCATCACCATCAAACCTTTCGTCCTCATCCTTCCCTTTCTTGTAACTCTTCTGTAATCTCTGACACACTATTAACTGCTCTTCCTACCTCCCCCGCCCATCCTCCATCTGCCCCTACCCCACCCCTCCCCTCTCCTGCATCCGATGCTCCCCCTCTCTCCTCATTAACGATATGGACCTCAAACATCCGGGGCCTTCAATCAAACCTGATTGATCTCTCCATTCAGGTTGCTTCTGACAATCCAGACTTGATCTGCTCAACAGAAACTTTCCTCCTTCAAGATGTCTCTGATTCCTTAATATGTCTTCCTGGTTACTCCCTCCTCCGGTATGATAGATCTGAGCCTTGTCCTGGTGGTGGGGTTGCTATCTTTATAAAAAAACTCTCTTCCTGACTCTCCTTGCACTGCCCTCTCTCCACCCCACCCCCAGGAGTACCTCTGGCTACGGCTTCCTCTCCACTCCCACCTTTTGTTCATAGGTGTTCTGTACCGTCCTCCAAACAGTGATGACTCCATTTGCATGTCGCTGTCTGACAACATGGAACAACTTCTATCAATTCACCCCAACTCTCTCTTCCTCATATGTGGCGACTTCAACTGTCATCATGCCAGCTGACTGGGTGTGGGGTCCTCTCTCACCAGCCATGGCACCTCAGCAAAGGACTTCTGTGACTCATTGGGACTGACACAATCTGTCAATATCCCGACCCGGATCTCAGTCAATGGAGTATCTTCTCTTCTAGAATTGGTTATGACAAACTTCCCAGCAAATGTCTGCTGCTCTTCTTCTGCTCCAATCAGTTCTTCTGATCATTTGCTTGTTAAAGTGGACATCTCTGGCCATTCTCAGAGAGCCTCCTCAGCGCCGACGAGTCTGGCATTTCACTCAGGCCGACTGGCACGGGCTGCAAGCAGCCATCAATCATCTGGACTGGTCTCCCATCTCTTCTGCCTCTGACATCAATTCTTCCTGGGAATTTTTCCAAAGCAAACTGCTCTCTCTCATGCACAGATTTATCCCATCTCGTCTTCAGTTGTCTTACCCTTCCTCCCGTCCATGGTACACTGAATCTTGCAGTGAGGCAGTTGCCCTGAAACAACTTGCCTTTGCCTCTTGGAAGGCAAATCCAACTGAAGGAAATCTCAGTTCCTTCCACCAAGCTCGGAACAAGTGTGTGTCTTCCCTCAGGAGTGCCAGGAAGCACTATCGCTCCACACTCAAGAATGAACTCTCAAACCTCTCTCCTTCCTCCAAATCCTGGTGGCGTCTGGTCAAATCCGTTTCTGGTGTTTGTTCCCCCTCCATCCCCTCCCTCACCTCAAATGGCTACACAGTTGACACTGCACGTGACAAAGCCGAATGCCTCAACTCTGTGTTTGCCTCAAAATCTTGTGTCCCAAACCCATCTCTCTCTGTTCCCACCTTACCCAGTCGAACCCAACTGCTCCTGGACTCTGTGTCCTTCTCTCCTGACAAGGTGGAGAAGTTTTAGTCAAACCTCGACTCTGATTCTGCAACTGGAGCAGATGGCATCATCCCACGGGTCCTAAAATCCTGCTCTGCCGCTCTATCTCAACCTCTCTCTGTTCTTTTCACCCTCTCTTTTGCTCAAGGCCATCTGCCAGCATCTTGGAAATCAGCAAACATTACCGCTTTACACAAAAAATGTGCAAAAACAGATCCTTGCAACTACAGACCAATCAGCCTGCTCCCAATTATCAGCAAAGTCATGGAATCCATCATTGCTTCGGATATCAAATCCGTCCTCTTCTCCAATGGGTTGATCTCCGATCATCAATTTGGATTCAGACCAGGTCATTCTACTCTGGACATGTTGCTTCTGCTGTCTCAACAATGGATGGAGGTCCTCAATGCCAACAGGAAATCAGAGCTGTCTACCTCGACATATCACGTGCCTTCGATACGGTCTGGCACCCAGTTCTGCTCACCAAACTCTCCTCCTATGGTATCCATGGAAATCTCCACGCTTGGCTTGCGGACTTCATCTCTGGTCATCGTCAACGTGTGGCCCTGAATGGATTTCTCTCATTGCCCCCTTCCTGTTCTGGCTGGAGTTCCCCAAGGTAGTGTTCTGGGCCCTTTGCTTTTTCTGATCTTCATCAATGATCTTTCCGACTCTCTGGAAAATCCTCTCTATCTCTTTGCTGATGACCCACTCTCTGCCGCTCCATTCCTCATCCCTCAGATCGGCAGCCTGCAGTCTCCTCACTCTCTGCAGACCTGGACAAAATCACAGACTGGTCAAACAAGTGGAACATGTCTTTCAATCCTGATAAATCTCACACTCTTACGATGTCTCTCCGAAAAGACCGACTGGAAAACCCTCCCATCTACTTTCTCAACAATCCTCTCCAAGAAGTTCTGTCACTCAAGCTTTTGGGTCTCACTATCTGCCATGATCATTCTTGGGAAAACCACATTTCCAAGCTGGCCTCCAAAGCCAGTCGCCGATTGGGCATCCTCCGTCGTGCGAAGTTCTTCCTTGGCACACCTGAGCTCCTCACCACATACATGGCTTTCATCCGCAGCTCAATGGAATACTGTTCCCCCCTCTGGGCCGGTGCTCCTGCCTCACACCTAGCTCATCTTCACTCTGTTGAAGCCAAAGCTTTCATAATCATTGGAATCTCCTGCGATGAAGCTAACTCCGAGGGCCTTTCACTCATTCACCGCAGGCAGGTTTGTGGTCTTACTGTCTTCTACCGACTCATCTCCAGCCTTGCTCCCCCAGCTCTCTCTGTGCTCTGTCCCCCAAATATTCTTACAGGTCGCACAAGATCTGCCAGCAACCCTCTTATGGTTAAACTGCCAAAATCTAGGCCCTCTGCTCACCTTCACTCTTTCATTCCCCTTTTCTCCCGCCTCTGGAACAAACTCCCCCACTTCCTTCAATCCCACTCCTCCCTCCAGGTCTTTAAAAACGGCTGTTCACCACCATCTCTTATCTTCCCCCATCCAAAACCTTGATCTTTTCTACCCCCACTAATTCACCCCAGATCCACTTTTTTGAAATTCCAACTTCTTTCCTGGAAGTCCTTGCAGTGTCCATATGTTTTATACCTCTCCCACCTCCCCCCAAGCCCTCTCCCTCCCACAGTTCTCTCGATGTCCCTGCTCTCAAATGTTGTCTTTGTGTCCTTCCCCCTCTCTCCCCATCTTGTGTTCCGCTCCCCTTATTTTGTGTTTTATGTGTCGGTTGACTTTTTGTGTGATTAATGTTAACTCTTTCACAAGCCTCGATCTTGTATACAAAAAAAAACAAAAAAAAAACGTAATGCCTGGCCAGGTTGGAAATTTCAGGCTGTGAGCATTCAAGACGTTGGGCAATTGTTTGCTGGCTTACACCAGCCTCAAGCATACCAATTGCCCTTAAGCGTTGTTCATATGTCAGGCGTGGCATCTGAATTTTCTTGTTGTTTTCCCTGTCAGAACCCTGTCTGGAGTGACTATAGACAGCAGTAAATGAATGGCTAACCACGAGAACTGAAGGATTTCATTATGAGGGTTATTATTTAAAGGGAAAGATCCCTCGACAGAACCACTCAAGCATGCCATTGTTGATAAACCAGGTGATTGAAGTGAATTTCCCGTTACATAATCAGCCATTACAATTGAAGAAACGTGTTTGTAAAGCTGCACATTTCAAAAAATGAAAGTGATAAGTTTCTTTTGATGTTCAGTATATACAGTCACGTGAAAAAGTAAGTTCACCCCATGTAATGTTTTGACTTTTTCAACATATTTCAACATACAGCTTTTTGATCTTCATTTCAACAATATTGATAGATAAAGGTGATATAACATAACAAATATCATGAAACATTTACATTTTGTAGTCCATTGTATAATGTAAAT
>NC_136266.1:24664615-24739615 GCF_964187855.1 Myxine glutinosa | reverse complement strand
AGATGGACGCCCAGGGTAACAAATCCACCAAAGAATTGAAAGAAATGGGAGACAAATCCACCAAAGAAACCCGGGAAATGAAAGAAATGATGGGCGCCAAAAAGAATGACATAAATAAACTAAATGGGAAAATGGACATCCAAAAGAAACAATTGGAAGAAATGGGGGAGAAATCCACCCGGGAATTGGAAGAGGTGAAAAAGGGGCTGGAAAACAAAATGGACAGCCAAAAAAACGAATTGGGAAAAATGAGGGTGGCGTCGAAAAAGGAAATAAAAGAGGCAGGGAAGGACATAAGACGTAAGTTGAGCGAAGAGGTCGCAAAGGGACGCGATGAGGTAACGCGGTGCGAGGAACGCAGGGAGAGCCGGGTAGAGCAGAGCGCAGTCAAGTTGACTGAGGGTGTAGAAATCGCGACTCGGGGTGTAGGAAAGCCGACGGCCGCCGAATTGGAAAATAAAATTTTATGTGCACCGGCGGTCGTCGAGCTAGATAAAGAGAAAGAAATTATCGTTGAAATTGGGGCCGAAGAGACGGCAGAGTTAGAAATTGAATCACCAGAAAAAGAAATGGAATGTACACAAAGTCTGGATTTGCATTGTGATGTCATGCTTCCTGACAAAAATGAAAGTTTGCAGGTGCTGCCGCGGAAAAGGGTCCCGAAGGTGAGTAGGAGTGTATATGGCGCGAAAGTGTTTGGCGCGAAAACATTTTTGGCGCACATGGGATCCTGACGAAACCCGGGCGCTTGTGGAAGGTCCTTTGTGCGGTGTGTGAAGGTGACTGGCGCGCGTGTGCGAAAGAAGTGTGCACCGAAGCACGGGTGTGTTACGGCGTGGATGTGGGAAGAGTGTGAAACCGAGTGTGAAACGGAGTGTGAAACAGAGTGTGCGATGGCAGAGAGTGAGAGAGAATGCACACCGGAGCATGTTGTAGAGAGTGTGCAGGAGTGCACACCAGACCATGTGATTGGGTGTGCAACAAGAGAGTGCACACCCATGGGTAAGAGTGCGCTGATTGGGTGTGTACCGGGAGAGTGCACACCAGTGGTTGTTACTGAGTGTGTAACAAGAGTGTGTGCGAGGTGTGCGATGGCCAAATGTGTAATGGAGTGTGCGAACGGCGTGAGTGCGCCTGAGTGGTGTGCACCTGGGTGTGCAAGAAAAGAGAATGCACGAGAGTGTGCGGTAACCGAATGCAGGTGGTGTATGGGTGGCGCTGGAGCGCCGCGTTGTGTGCGTATGGAGCGGGTCGCGTGTGTTGAGAATGCGGCTCGGGCATCGACGCAGACCGGGGGAGCGTTTAGCGCAACGTATAGCCGATGTGCGAGTCCTCGGTGCGTGATGTGCTTTGTGTGCTGTGGGGACCGGCGGGGATCGCTGCCGCGGCAGTCTCGCAAGGATCGGCGTGCACGATTCGTGCCGGGCTCTGCCCTGTATGGTCGGTGCCGCGCCTTGGCGGGAAAGGCGATAGGCACAGTTCGAGGGGGGGTAGGAGAGGTCGGAACGACGCCCCCTGGCGGCCGCGGTGCTCCGTCCGTGGGAGGTTGGGCCATCGTGCATGGGACCGAAAGGCCTCGCGCAGAGATGGCGCCTGGAACCTTGGCTCGACAAAACCTCCTCCCCTAAATCGAAAATGCCGGACGGACCCAACCAACAGGAGACCAACCACCCGCATGCATTGCTCGGCTTTTCGAAGCCGAGCTGTGATGAAAATGTATTCCCGCACCGAGAGGCTCCAGTGTAGTGGACGATTAGCAATGATGTTGGCGAATGGTACCCGGTGTGGAGGGATGGTTACCATCCCTCACTTGGGGCACATGAGCACTAGATTATGGGGATGGCAGTGAAAACTAACCGAGGGCGGGCTAGGTTAATTGCTAGCGATTTAGAAATGACAGTAGGGACAAGATTTAAGGAGAGACATTGGTACAGGTAGAGGGGACATAGAGAGAATAGTTGGATGATAATGACGAGGGAGTGCTTAGTGTAAGGGAAGACAGGGGAGCACGAGTATTAGGGGGAGAAGTAGTTAGTTAGATGATGCTGTGTGTGTAGTAGTGTGGTGAAATTGTGTGTGTGGATGAGCTTGAGCAAATGAGGAATTGAATGAGAAGCACTGTGTGTATTGAGCTTGAGAATGAGGGGCAAATGAGGCATTGGTCGGGGATAACCAGAGGTGCTGTATGAGTGGTGTATTGAGGACGAATGGAGTGTGTTGAAGTGAATTGACTTGCATGGGGTGCAAGTGGAAAACAGGTGTGAGAGCACAAGAAGTGTGCAAGAGAACTTGGTGTGTCGGAATAAATGGTGTGGAATGAGTGGTGTGGAATGCTTGGTGTGAAGTCAAAGGTGTGTAATGCATGGTGCGAAGGAGTGAATGGGGGGGAGATGGACCCCTTCACGGATATCCGGGGTGGGTAGTTTAAAGTCAGGTAGAGGGCTTAGGTAAATTGTTGGATATTGACACCTGTGGTGCAGGTAGCGGCAAAGAAGTGCTTGGATGGGTGCATGAGTCTGTGGAATGGCTGGGCGTGTGGGCTTTGTTGGTGCGTATGGCTATTGTAGCACTCCGCCACTGGTAGTTTGTCGGCCAGGTGAGGCCGCAGGTAGGCCCTGGGAGCCATTTAGGGTTATGAGTAGTGTTCAGTGGGGCCCGAGGATCCCAGGAGAGGACCTGGGTAGCCCAATTCCAGAGAGGGCATCAGGGGGTGAGAGAGCCAGGAGGGGCCTTCCCCAATTTAGGGTAGTCGCAAGGAGCAAGGTAAGCTCGGGTGGCGACTTCAGTGGTGGAGGTGCGCAGGTAGGTAGACCTGCTAGTGGAGCCACACGACCCAGCCCCGAAATTGTGCAAAGGCACAGCAAGAAAAATTGGGGAGTGAGACCCAAATTTGGAAGAGCACCACAGGGTGGGTCAATGGGAATTGGTTTTTAGAACCGCATAGTTTAAAGATGCCGATTGGCAGGGCATGACCCCGGGTTAGTTAAATGAGTTAATGTCAATTAGAATAGTTAGGATGAGGAATTCCCTTCGCACCATCCACATTCATTCACCAAGGTGACAAAGCTCCGCACCAGCACCAAGTGCAATGATTTGAGTGAGTAAGACGCATCTCGACGTGAGTTTGACATTGTGTGTTATTCCATCTCTTCCTTCTTGGGAGGGATTGGACGACAAATTTGGCTGAGAGGGGGATATGGGAGACAAGACATAGAGACGGATTTGTAAATTGTAAATACAGGGAAGGGCAAGGGTAGTGTAAGCTGACATTGGGGGGGTACGAATGGTTAGGGACGAGCTTGCTCTGCTCGCTCTCCTGCGCCCCTCATGTTGCATTACCTTGTGTTTTGGTGTACCCTTGCGCCCTTTCCTTTGCTAACTGTGCTTTGTCTTTCCTCCCCATCCATGGACCCATTTTGGAGGAGGAGTGTGCAGCAACTTTGAGCTGTGCGGCTGCACTTTGCTACACCTGTGCGGCTGCACATTGCTGCCCCCATGCAGACGAACGGTGCTGTACTTTGCTGCTGTACTCTTTATTGTAACTCTGCTGCACGTGTACAGCATTTGCACATCACAATACATTATGGACCACACGTTCTGTGGCCTTACATTTCTTCTATGCTGCATTTGCTGCAAACTTACCTTGCATCTTCGGACCACTGGTTTTAAGTGGCGTCAATGTCACGCAGGTGGACCATGAGATTGGCCCTGCTGGCAATAAGAACGAACACGGTTTCTGTACATTTTATTCTGGTGTGCCAGGAAAGAAGACTTGTAAGTTTTTATGGCACACCGAAGACGAAGCAAGAAGACGCAAAATGCAGCAGCCCAGCAGCAAATGGTGAACTGTGCATTGAAATGTGTTTTGTGTATTGGTGCATTGCTGTGCTTTTTCTCCCCTCCAATCTTTCCAAAAAAAAGAACAGGTCCTGCGCTATAGAGATGTAAATAATTAGGTCTTGTAGTTGTAAATAAGATGCTACCCACCGGCTTTATGTGTAGTTTCAGAATTAATTCCGCAATTTGGTTAGCTGTGGGTGTGAGTCTGTTAGTTAGTTACACAATGCAGTAGGTGGGACATATCTAGTGTTGTAAAACTGTCGCATACACGGGGTTAGAGTAAATGTTAGAGGGGAACCACATCTAAGTGTCACATGTAATTAAAAACTAGTCCCAAGTCTTTCTCAAAACCGGTCGTTCACACCTGTGTGGGTTCGACTCGGGGACGAGTCTGACGAGGGAGGGGGGCAGTGCTGCGGTTTTGAGATTGGCACATTGAAGTTATTAAAGGTTAAAGGTTTGCCCCCCATAGTTAGTCACACGAGCAACATCTAGGCCCATTTGTAGTATAGTTATGTCTTAGTATGTGTAAGAATAGGCCATTTCCCCTCTTAGTACCTACGTTATGTAAAGACAGGAGAATAGGCCCCCCAATCATTTTGCTCCAACATCCATTCTACCTCTGTGGGCGAAATCCATCCCGCGCCCCATTTGGCTGTCCCCTAGTCGAGTTAACACGAGGCAGGGCCTCGAAAGGTGAAGGAGGGGAGGGGGGTCGGGGTGAGCGGCGTGGGGGGACGGTAAGAGCCACCAGCCAATCAGACCTCGAGCGGCATGGCGTGAGAGGGCGTGGTGAAGAGAGTCTGGTGAGTTCCAGAAGGTTCGCGGGGCAGGTCTATATAAGCCCATACGAAAAGCCCTCGAAAGGACTTGGACTTGACTTGCACCAGTGGCGCGAGAGGACTGTGCCAGAGAATTTGCATCACTCGCCGTTGTTGAACTTTGACCCTCGCAATAGAACGTGCGCGCCAGGGGATAGAGGAAGAGGCATTGGCCGCACATGTACGCGGGCGCAGCCAGACGCGCCGGTAACGCAGATAGCGCATTTCGGCCATGCGAGTGAACGCGGCCATAACTGCGAGTTAATAACCGCCAGTCGCGCCAAAGTCCGCCCTCTACCGTGTGCCCCGAGATAACCCGATTGTTCAGGCGACACGCTATGAGCTCCTGCCTTCTCCTGCCTCCATCTCCACGGGACGTGCCGTGGACCGGAGAGAGCTGCACGAGAGCCATTCCTGGACGCGCTGGAGAACATCATCCTGCCGATCAGCAATCCCCGTGTGAGTGTGTGTGTGAGACGGGCCCGTTTGTCCTGGGGTATTAAGTATAAGACTGTTTAAGGATTTCCCTGTGTCTCTTCGTCCTGAGCTGTAAATACGTGCAATATTAATTAAACATATTTGTTCTTCCTTTTATTCCAATTTGATCGCCTTTGTGATTTCTCCATTGACTAAGCGTGGTACGAATAAGATCGCTCCAATCGGGTATAGTAACTAATAATAGCGTGGATCACGTGTACGCAAACCGCTCAGCATATCATCATCACACGTGGTTCGTACGAGGCTTATTTCCTCGCTTCCAGGTCAGCGCTAGTACTTAGGTAACAGCTAATTTGGTCCTGAAACCCCATTTAGCGCTGGCCGGAAGGGACGTAATAGGTCTCGGGTCGCGCCAGGTCAGTAAAGACAAGGGGATTAATCCCCCCTTGATAAGGGGAGAAGGCCGGCGACAGATCCACAACAATATATATGTGTGAGGGTGTACATGGGTGTGTGTGTGTGTGTGTGTGTGTGTGTGTGTGTGTGTGTGTGTGTGTCTGTATGTGTGTGTGTATATATATGTGTGTATATATGTGTGTGGGTGTACGTGTGTGTGTGTGTGTGTGTGTGTGTGTGTGTGTGTGTGTGTGTGTATGTGTATGTGTGTGTGTGTGTGTGTGTATTTATGTGTGTGTACATGTGTTTGGATGTACGTGTGTGTGTGTGTGTATGTATGTGTGTATACATGTGTGTGTATACTGTATATATATATATATATATATATATATATATATATATATATATATATATATATATATATACATATACACATATACATATATATTAGAGTCCCTGTATATAGAGAGTTGTGTCAACTCAAATTTGGACGCCATTTTGTGTCTAAGTGTGTCGGATTAGATATACATGTACATTCGCGATATGGGGTGATATATTCTAAACCTGCTAAAAAAAAATTTACTACACATATTTAGTCTTATTATTACATACAGGTGATATTTGTTTTGTCAAAAACTCAGCTATTGCCGTGAAAAAGAGCTGTGTGGTGATATTAAAAGTGGTATGGCAATGCATATTACAAGCCAACACTGCATATAAGAGCTAACATTATAAGTAAGACAAACCAATGCTGTCGTTCTCTGAATTTTAATAACTTTTAGAAAGGAGTGTGGGCATATCCAATATTTTTTAAAGGGTGCCGAGAGCAATTCCGGTGTAGGACTTCCAGCCGACATATAGTCTAACACACTTAAAACAAATTCTGTACGTGGTATTGCCATATTTCTATAGTGTACATCTTTAGTTTTATCGACATTTATATTCAATTTCCATTGTAATGATTTAACAAGCTGCAAGGCAGCTTCTGTCTCTGACATAAGGAAAACGTCATCGGCATCTAGTAAGATTGAAACGTTCATTTATTACTACACCCTTGCCCAGAACTCTGATGGATATTGCCTGATCGATTAATGTTTCATAGCTGGCGACTTAATTAACACTTAATTTTCGACTGCGCCAAGCCGTAATTAAACAGAGAAAAAACTTTAAAAAATACCTGCAGTGTGCACGGTTCGTCTAGTCGAACAGATATGGAAAAGCACAGATAAGACGTCGTATTCACCATAACTTGTTTAATTTCCCAAAAATGTCCCAAATTTGTCTTCTGACTTTATCACTTGGAAATCTATACATCTTATATTTCCCAGATTGGTTTGAACAACCAAAAGCAGAACAACCAGTCATTTTGTTTGGCAATAAACAACATTCCCGTACCAAGCTGACGTTCACGCACGGTGAAGTTAGACACAAAATGGCGCCACGAAATCACGTGACCAGAAATCTCGGGTCAGCGCATGGTGCAACTCTCTTTATACAGGGACTCTAATATATATATATATTATATATATATATATATATATATATATATATATTGTTACAGACACGACTTTGATGTTAAGGTGGGCCGAGCGGAATGGCCGTCGTGTCCGCACAAATTACCCGATTGTACTCGAACGTTGACGGAGCCGCGCTACGCTGGATCAATAAGGAAAAAGAAGACACACGGCTGGATTATAATGACAGACACCAATGTTTCGATTCTCAATTATATTCGTACGGAAAAGGTTAGATTACAGGGGCTAAAGGTAAAGCACAGAAAAGATGGGCACTTAGACACAGGCTTATCTTAACCCCGGACAGACGACAGGTAAACGGGACAACGGCTGACTCACACGGGGATTGATGGCTGGGAAAGGCAGATAGCGATGGCTCAAGGTGCACTCTTGGCTCAAAGCAGGGTACAGTCCGGTCCAAAGATGCGGGGAGGTCACAGCGCTCGGAGGGGACGTTCTTTCTCAGGCGGGTCTTTCTCTCTCAGCGATCGCAGGCAACGTTCTTTCTCAGGCGGGGCGCATCTGACTCAGCGCTCGCAGGTACCTCTTTCTCCAGCTGGGGGCGCATCTCCCTTCACGTCCGCTAAGTCGCCACGTATATCCGGCGGGGAGTGACACGCCCTCGGCTCGCCAGCGCCGCCCCTGATGGAATCGGTCCGCCCTTCTGATTGGGTGCGGGGGGTTACCAGGCTCCGCCCTTGAGGAGGAGCTGACAGCCAGCCCCTCCGTGGTAACCCCGTGGAGCGCGTGGTCAATGGCGCTAATCGAGCCGGTGTGAGGACGCATCCTCCCCCGCGCCGCCGCGCCGCCCCCATCCCCTCCGTTGCTGCAGCCATAGTTGGTTGGGGAAGAAGATGGAAGGAGGTATGGAAAAGGTCCTAAACTCACTACTGATGCCATATAATCACATTCTGGTGCAACGAAGAGTCATAATTAATGGAAACGAGGCCTTAACTGACATAGACTAAGAATAACTAGCAAGATGTCCGAAAGTTGTCTACGTGTGGTGCGGTGGACCTGGGCACGACATTTAATGGGGGAATAAGGGGAATGTCGGCTCTACTGATTGTTGTTTACAGACAATGGGACTAGGGAATGGGGGATTGGGGATAGTTGGGGAGTATTGGGGAAAATAGGGGAATATTTACAAGCGGATATGGAGGCCAAATTCCATATTCGCAACAATATATATATATATATATATATATATATATATATATATATATATATATATATATATATTGTTACGGTCCGCGGTTAAGGATGTTGGTTTGCCGAGCGGATGGCACCGCGACCCAACAGTTTCCCCGATTCACCCGATCCCCGAACGTTGGCCGTATCGCCCCATAGATATTCAATAGGGAAAAGACTAAGGCGACACGGATGTGAAGAAGAAGAAGACAAAAAGGTTGGAAATACGAATATAATTTATTTACTATTTACAGGCTCAAAGAAACCAAGGAGAAGGAAAGATAAGAAAATAAAATAGACAGAGGGACGGACCAGAAGGACACAGTGAAAATCGCAAGCTTACCTATGCAGTCTTAATTAAACCCAGGACAGAACAAACAGAACAAACTCACGTACACAAGAAGGATGGAATGGCAGAATGAATGCTGGAAGGAGGAATGGGAAGGTTCAGCTGGGGCAGATGGTTCGGGCTTGATCCCGCACGGGATGTCGGCTGGACCTCGACGGCCACCGATGCCACCGCTATCTGGTTCCCGTGGGGTAACGGGTTGAAGCTGCCTGGTGGAGTCAACGCTGCTTGTGGAGCCAAAGCTGCTTCTCTGGCTCACCTCAGGACGCGTCTGCCGTCTCTGGCGCAACTGCTTGTAATTGACCTTGAACCTTCTCTCTCTTCAAAGCTCATCTGGATCTTCTCTCGCAGTACCTTGCGCGCGCGCTTTTATAACACCTCCGGCGATCAAGCCGCCGGCCTTCAGGACACGCCCATTGGTGTGCTCACCTCGGCCCTGGTTGGTCGCGCGACCCTCTTGCTCCGCCCTTGATGACGATGGGCGGGCACGCCTTTCTTCCCTGACCCGAGCACATGTTCAATGGTGGTTTTGGAGGGGATGTAATATTGGCAATCGAGGCTTGGCCATGACGAAAGGGGAAATGGAGGTTTTGGGAATGGGAATGAAGAATGAAGGGAATCTATCTTATTTCACTTGGTGCAATGGAGTGTCATTTTAATGGAAGACAAAGCCTTAACCTAATACACAGAATAAGGAAATAAACTACTGAACAAGGGTATTATAGTGTCCTTCAATGTATGCTTTATGGAATTAACTACCGGAACGCCCTTTGACCTTTATACACACTGGAGCAAGGAGGGCTCAGATGAAACCAATAATTCACAACCATTTACTATACAATACAACACAATAAAAAAAACTCAATCCTCATATCCGCAACAATATATATATATATATATATATATATATATATATATATATATATATATATCTGTGCAGCGTCTGTCCTGTGTTGTGTTGTGTTGTGTTGTGTTGTGTTGTCCTGTGTTGTCACTGAACTACTTTCTCAAACTTTTGTGAAATCGTACCAAACTTCTGGAATGCACATATCTCTCCCGTCGGTATGTCCTAAGGGTATTTGTTTTGAAAAATTTTGCAATATATTTTTTTGGGGGGAATTGTTTGGGGAATTTTTTTTTTCAACTTCAATTATTTATAAAATGTGATATCACGTATATTACAAATACATTTGTGCAAAATAATTGTTTGAATTATGATTGGTTTAAACCATGACAAAATGGCAACTCCGGTACTGTCATTTATCTATACTAGGGCATGCCCGTACTATATATATATCTAAAATTATATCCCCCCCCTCTATTTACATGAAATGGTTTGGTCCAAAGCGAACGGCTTGCGAGTACGGTGACAATCCCCCCCCTCTATTTACATGAAATGGTTTGGTCCAAAGCGAACGGCTTGCGAGTACGGTGACAATCCCCCCCTCTATTTACATGAAATGGTTTGGTCCAAAGCGAACGGCTTGCGAGTACGGTGACAATCCCCCCCCCCCCCCCTCTATTTACATGAAATGGTTTGGTCCAAAGCGAACGGCTTGCGGAGTTTGGTAAAGAAATCGCCATAGCTCGGTAACTACTTGTCCGATTAATATGAAACCTTGAAAAGGCACATCCTCAGGTCCCCAGCAATATACCTGGCAAGTTTCAAGTATATCGGACCCGTGGTTGTCGAGAAACAGCGGTCACAGACAAACATACAAACATACAAACATACAAACATACAAACATACACACAGAGATTACTGGAATTATAGATAGATATCTACACATCTGGGCAGTGTCTGTGTTCTCACTTAACGACTCCCTCAAACTTTTGTTTCCGTGGTTGTGAAGTGTTTTTAATAACGTTGTGGTGGTTTTGAATCATGTGGTGGTGAGGTATTTTGAATTATGTGGTGGTGAGGTGTTTTTAAATGACGTGGTGGTGAGGTGTTTTTAAATCACATGGTGGTGAGGTGTTTTTAAATCACATGGTGGTGAGGTGTTTTGAATTAATTGGTGGTGAGGTATTTATAATTACGTGGTGGTGAGGTGTTTTTAATTATGTGGTGGTGAGGTGTTTAGAATTAGTTGGTGATGAGGTGTTTTGAATTATGTGGTGGTGAGGTGTTTTGAATTACTTGGTGGTGAGGTGTTTTTATTACGTGTTTTATGGCTGTGAGGTGTTTTTATTACGTGTTTGATGGCTGTGAGGTGTTTTCAATTTCGTGGTGGTGAGGTGTTTTTAATTTCGTGGTGGTGAGGTGTTTTTATTACGTGTTTTATGGCTGTGAGGTGTTTTAAATTACTTGGTGGTGAGGTGTTTTGAATTACTTGGTGGTGTGGTATTTTGAATTACGTGGTGGTGAGGTGTTTTGAATTACTTGGTGGTGAGGTGTTTTGAATTACGTGGTGGTGAGGTGTAATCGTCCCAAACTTCCAGTCTGCACCTACCCCTCCCCTATGTATGTGCAGAGGGGTTCTTTCTTGAAAAAAAAACATTCAACCTAAATCTTCAACCTAAATTGCCTATAAAAATGTAATATCACAAACACAACAAATACATTTGTGCAAAGTAATTGTTTGTATTATGATTGGTGAAAATCATGACAACACAGCAACTCAGGTACAGTCATTAGCCTCAGTTAAAATAAGCCCGGTCCTCAGTATCGACGGTGAGGCGAGCGTAGCGAGCCGAACCAAGCTAGTATATATATATATGTGTGTGTGTGTGTGTGTGTGTGTGTGTGTGTGTGTGTGTGTGTGTGTGTGTGTGTGTGTGTGTGTATGTGTGTGTATGTATGTGTGTAATCTATATAATTATAAAATTGAAATCTTGCGTGTTTGTATGTAACATTCGATCGGTCCAGAGGCGTGGCTTACACCTTTGAGAGAGTAGTAATATCCACCATTTTATTAACTCGCATAGCTTTGAGGCCTGTTTTGTAGGCCCATGGTGTGGAGAGCCCAGCCGGGCGAAGCCGTTCCTGGACGACCAAGGCATCGCGTGGACACCATCCTACCTGCATTTCCCCTTTGTGAGTGTGACCGGGCCCGTGTCTAGTGTTAACGTAAGACTGATTAAGACTGCTCTGTGTCTCTGTACTTCTACCGAATCATTGTACATTGTGTGAATAGTAATTAAATCGTGTTCTTCCCTTGTTCGACCGTCTCGCCTTTTCCATCATTGACTAAGCGTGGTTCGAATAGAACCGCTCAAATCGGGTTCCAATACCAAGGTAACTGCACGGACCACGTGGTACGCAATCCGCTCGATGTACTCAAATTACACGTGGCTCGTGCGAGGCTTGATTCCCTGCTTCCGCGGTGGCGCAGGTATTTAGGTATGTGCGAGAATTGTCCCGAAACCCTACCTTGCGTTTGCCCTGGAGGGGCGTTTCAAGTCTCGGTTGCGCCGACCCAAGAAGAACAAGGGGCTTAATCTCCCTTGTTAAGGGTAGGAAGGGCGGCGGAAAACCGAAACATTTGGTGTCAGGAGTGGGATTTGGAACCCTGGACAAAATTTTGGACACCAAATTGTACAAATTGGCCGTAACATTTGGTGTCGGGGAGTGAGATTGGACCTGGAGTGCGCTTCATGCACGCAAAATTACGAGTGGACGAAATTTAGTTTTTAAATCCTAAATTTTATATTCGTACCATGGCTAGCCAAGGCGGTCGAATGCCGGTGGGCGTAGATGATAAGGAAGAATTAATGACCCAGGACCAACAGGAAGGGTTGGTAGAGGAGGAGGAAATTGATGAGGGGGCGGTAGCGGGCGAAGAAAATGGCGGCGCCTCGCATGTGGCGGCAAGAGCCGTGCCTGCTGTGCCAGCGGTTTCGGACCTGTACTCACTCATGATGCAATTCATGGCAGAAATGAAGGAGATGAATGCAAAAATGGACGCCCAAGGTGACAAAGCCACCAAAGAAATGAAAGAAATGGGGGACAAATCAAAAGGGGAAATAATTGACGCCCAAAAGAATGACATAAATAAAATAAACAGAAGAATGGACACCCGAGGGGAGACATTAAAAAAGATGAGGGAGGAATCCAGGAGTGATATGGAAAAATTGGGAGAGGACATTGGGCGCAGGTTGAGCGGGAAGGTCGCGGTGGTATACGACGAGGTGACGCGGTGTGAGGAACGCGTGTGGAGCGAACTTGGGCAGAGCGCAGCTAAGTTGACCGGGGCTATAGAAATCACGACACGGGGGTGTAGAAAAACTGACGATCGTCGAATTGGAAAAAAAATTATGCGCGCCGGCGGTCGTCGAGGAAATAATTGAAATAATTGGGGCTGAAGAGACAGAAGAAACAGAAATTAAATCGCGGGAAAAGGTAATGGGATGCGCATGAAGTTTGTATTTGCACCATGATGTCGGGCTTGCTAACTCAATGGAAAGTTTGCAGGTGCTGGCGGAAAAGGAGGTCCCCAAGGTGAGTAGAATTAATGGCGCGAATGTGTTTGGCGCGAAAGGGTTTTTGGCGCGCTTGGGACAGAGACGAAACCCGGGCGGCCGTGGAGGTCCATTGTGCAGTGTACGAGGGCGACTGGTGCGTGTGTGAGAGAAAAGTGTGTGCAGAGGTATGAGAGAGAAAAGTGTGCACCAGAGTGTGCGATGATTGGGTGTGTAACAGGAGAGTGCACACCCATGGGTGATTGGGTGTTACAGACTGTGTGTGGGAAGAGTGTGTAACAGGAGAGTGTGTGCAGTGTGTGCAGGAGTGCACACCAGAGCGTGTTGCAGAGTGTGTGCAGGAGTGCACACCTGGGGGTGTTATGGAGTGTGTAACAGGAAAGTGTGCGATAATGAAGTGGGTGGGAGGTGTGGGGACGCCTGGGTGTGCGAGTGCAGAGTGGGTCGGGAGTGGTGAGAACGCGGTTCAAGCATCGACACAGACCGGGGTAGCGTCTAGCGCGACGGACAGCCGACGTAAGCCCTCGGTGAGTTGTGTGTAGCAGGGACCGGCAGGGATCGATGCCGCGGCGGTTTCAAAAGGACTGCCATGCACGACCCGTGCCGGCCTCCGCACTGTATGGTTGGTGCCGTGGTGTGGAGGCAAAAGCAATTGGCGAGGTTCAAGGGGAGGTAGGAAATTTCGGAGCTGCGCACCTTGGCGGGTGCGGTGCTCCGACCGTGGGCAGTTGGGTCACCGTGCGTGGGACCGCGAGGCCCCGCGCAGGGATGGGCCACTGCACCTCGGCCCATCCATGCCTCCTCCCCTGGATCGAAAATGCCGGACGGACACCCCATACAGGCGACCAACCACCCGAATGGATCGGTCGGCCCTGCAAGGCCGAGCTGTGACGACGTATTTCCACATCGAGAGGCTCAAGTGTAGCGGACGGCTGAGAGTAGTGTGCCCTATGTGGAGGAATGGTAGTGTTACCATTCCTCACATTCAGGGCCCATGAGCACTAGTTTAGGGGGATGGCAGTGATAGGCACATGGGGTGCCAGCCATGTCTGTGTTACCTCCATGGGGCACAGAAGCTAGCCGAGGGAGGGCTCAGATAATGTTAGGGATCGAGAAGACTGCAGGGACAAGATTTAAGTAGTGACACTGTACTTATAGTGGGGACGTAGGTAGTTTAGGTGGATGTTAATGTAAGGGAGTGCATAGTGTAACGGGACGACGGGGAAGCACGAGTATTAGGGGAGTAGTTAGATAGATGATGCTGTGTGCTTGGTGAGGAATTGTGTGTTTGAGACAAATGGAATTGTGTTGAGGGATATGGAAAGTAGTGTGTGAGGAAAAAGGTGTGTAAGCACAAAAGGGTGTGTGAGGAAAGAGGTGTGTGAGACAAAAGGTGTGCGAGATAAATGGTGTGCAAAAAAAGGTGTGTGAGCATAAGTGGTGTGGAATGCTTGGTGTGGAATGAGTGGAGTGGAGTGCATGGTGCAAAGGATTGAATGGGGGGAAGAGTGGAACCCATTCGCGAAAGCCCCGGGGGGGGGGGGGGGGGTAGTGTAAAGCCAGGTAGAGCGCTCAGGTAAATTTGTATGGCAATTGACACCTGTGGTGCGGGTAGTGGCAGGTAGTGCTTTGGAGGGTGCCTGAGACTGTGGAATGGCTGGGCGTGTGGTTTAATTGGTGCGTATGGTTATTGGGGCACTCCGCCACTGGTAGTTTGTAGGCCAGGTGAGGCCACAGGTAGGCTCTGGGAGCCAGTTGGGGTAGTTGTGAGTGGGGCCCGAGGATCCCAGGAAAGGACCCGGGTTGCCCAATGCCAAGGTGGGCATCAGGGTGTAAAGTGCCAGGAGGGGCCTTCCCCAGTTAGGTAGTCGCAGGAGCAGGTAAGCTCAGGTGGCGACTTCAGTGGCGGAGGTGCACAGGTAGGTAGACCTGCTCGTGGAGCCACATGACCCAGCCCCGAAATTGTGCAAGGGCACAGTGAGAAAATTTGTGGGAGTGAGACCCAAATTCAGATGGCACCGCAGAGTGGGCAATGGGAATTCGGTTTTTAGAACCACATAGTTTAAAGAGGCCGATTGGCAGGGTACAACCACGGGTAGTTTAAATGAGTTAATGTCATTAGTGTAGTTAGGAAGAGAAATCCCCTTCGCGCCATCCACAGCCAATCACCAAGGAGGACGAAGCTCCACACCAGGACCAAGTGAACTGTTTGAGTGTAAGACGCATCATGACGTAATGGGACATTGTGGTTGTTCCATTCCTTCCTTCCTGGGAGGGATTGGGAGACGAATTTGGATTAGAGGGGGATATGGGAGACAAGACGTAGAGACGAATTTGTAAATACAAGAAAGGGCTAGGGTAGTGTAAGCCGATGACGGGGGGTACGGACAGCTCGGGACGAGCCTGCTTTGCTCGCTCTTCCGCGCCCTTTGTGCTGCATTACCTTGTTTTGCTGTGTACCTTTGCGCCCTTTCCGCCTTGCTGGTCATGCTTTGTCTCTCCCCCCACCCCAGGACCATTTTGGAGGTGGAACTGTGCAGCACCATCGACCTGTGCAGCATCCCTGCTGCACTTTCCTGCATATGTGCAGCCGAACTGCGCAGCAATTTGCTGCCATATCCTTTTGTTATAACTTTGCTGCACCTGTGCAGCACTTTGCTGTCACAAACACTTTGCTGCACCACAAACACTTATGGACCACAAGTTTTGTGGCCCGACACCTCTGCTGTGCAGCACCTTTCTGCAGCATCACCTTGCATCTTTGGACCACTTGTTTTGAGTGGCACTAATGTGACGCAGTCGGACCACATGAGGTTGGCCCTGCTTGGCAAAGAAATAAAATAAACGAATGTTTTGTGCAATTTTATTATGGTGTGCTAGGGATGAGAAGATTTGTAAGTTTAGTTAGCCGTGAAGAGCAGCAATGGCCTGTATGCTGGTCCGGGGGCTAGCCGGATTGATAGGCACACAGAAGAAGCAAGATGCAAGAAGCAAGCAGCAAGTGTTGTGAATTTATGGGTGTTTTTGTGATTTTGCTGTGCTTTCTCTCCCCTCCAATCTTCTTTCCAAAAAGGACAGGTCCTGGGTCATAGAACTGTAAATAAGGTCAAGTTTTTTTGTGCTTGTAAATATGAAAATGCTGCCCACCGGCTATGTGTTTAGTTTGGAACAAATCCGCAATTTGGTTAGTTGTGGGCGTGATTCTGTTAGAGTAGCTACTCAAGGCAATAGGGGGGACATATTTAGTGTTTTAAAACTGTCGCATACACGGGTTAGAGTAAATGTTAGGGGGAACCACATCTACATGTCACATGTAAAAGTAAAAGTTAATTTCCCAGATCATTCTCAAAACCGGTCGTTCCATTTTTGTTGGGTTCGACTCGGGGACGAGTCTGACGAGGGAGAGGGGTAGTGTTGCGGTTTTGAGTTTATACAATAAAGGTTAAAATTTCCCCCTCATAGTTTAGTCACACAACAACACGTAGCCTCGCGATAGTTTAGTGATTTCATAGTAAATGTAAGCATAGTCCTTTTCCTGTGTTAGTCTTGCATTGAGTAGAATAATGAGAATAGGTCCTTTCATTGCCTTCATTGCCTTATGCCGCCTCTATTGCCTTATGCCGCCTCCATTGCCTTATGCCACCTTCCGCCTCCTTATGCCGCCTTTGGCTTTTTGGCGCGAATTAACACGAGGTAGGCCTGGCAAATAGAGGCAAGACCGAATGAGGGCGGCGGAGAAGCTGACGGTAAGCGCGAGCCGCCAATCAGGGCTCGAAGGGAGTGGCTGCGGCACTGCATCACAGGGCGTGGTTGGAACATTCGAGAGGGCCAAGGGTGTGGCAATAAAACCCGTTGCGCGAAGCCCCCACGAGCAGTTCTGCGAGAGGGGAGCTGCACTCAGTTAGCAGTTCGGGGAGAGGTGAGCTAGCAGTTCTACGAAGGGAGGTGCTTGACTAAGTTCTGTGAGAGTTGAGTGTTGTACAAGAGAGAAGACGCGCATGAACTAAGTTATAAGCGCTCTTACCAAATTGGACACTCAGTTGAGCTTGAGGCCGAGCCTCAATTGGGTTACGCGAGTGATAGCGCGCCGGCCACTAAACGCGCTGGGGAAAACCGCCAAGCCGGCAAGAGACGCGTACATTTCCCTTCTGCCTGCTGTGCCCTTTGTTCGAGAGACGCGCGACAAGGATCCCTCCCACTGCCTGCTTGCCTTCATCGTGGGACGTGCTGTGACCGTGGAGAGCCCCGCCGGGCGAAGCCATTCCTGGACGACCAAGGCAGCGCGTGGACACCATCCTACCTGCATTTCCCCTTTGTGAGTGTGATCAGGCCCGTCACTGATTGTCTTTCGCAGCAAGAAGTCAAAAACAGGATTATATCACAGGTGGCGTGACAAAATGTAAGGACAGGTACATTTGACGATTGGCTTCACAATCGGGTATATAAGGGTTGTTGCGTTCTGTATTAGTGGAAAACAACTGCTGCACGTCTACAAAAGTTATTGCCGCTTCCTCTGGAGATGGTCCGTCAACTTGACAATGCTGTTTGTCATGGAGTGGTGGCTTTACGAAATTCTGGCATGAAACAGCGTGCTATTGCTCGGCAGGATGGCATCACTCAAGGTCAGGTGTCAAAGATCCTGAAACGAAATGCTCAGAGGGGTGTCCCAACTCCAATACTGAGGCCAGGACGTCCACGCAGAACCACAAGGAGAGATGATCGCCAGCTGCACCGGTTAGTTCGCAATGGCCGTACCAAGTCAGCTAATCGGCTTAGGGCTGAGTGGCAGCAACTGACAAATGTGCCTGTATCCAGAAGGCTAGTCAACCAACGACTGGTTCAAGCAGGCTATTGTGCCAGGCGTCCCCTGAGAAAGCCACGCCTGACCAGACAACACAGCCAGCGCCGATTGCAGTGGGCCAGAGAGCACCGTCAATGGCAGCCAGGACACTGGAATCACGTGACCTTCAGTGACGAGTCTAGATTTCTGGTCTATCGTTAAGATGGCCACGTCCGAGTGCGCAGACAAGTGCATGAAGCCCACAACGAAGATTGTATAGTGCCAAGAATCCAAGCTGGAGGTGGTGGGGTGACCGTTTCGGCTCCTTTTCATGCAGGGGGCAAAACTGACCTGGTTGTTCTGAATGGAAACCTGAACCAGTTCAAGTACAGGGTCATTCTGGAAGAAACATTGCTTCCATTTGCTCGTGCAGCCTTTCGAGGAAACTTTGTCTTCCAAGATGACAATGCACGGCCTCGTCGTGCTCGCATGATCCAATACTTTCTTGCTGACTGTGGTGTAGAGCATACGGAGTGGCCTGCCATGTCCCCGGATATGAATCCGATAGAGAACTTGTGGGCAGAATTAACGTGTCAAATCGACAACTTGGACCCGCAGCCTACCTCTGTGCGTGAATTGCAGCAGGCTATTGTCATTGCATGGCAAGCGATTCCTGTCCAAACCTTGGCAAATCTCGTGAACAGCATGCCTCGACGTGTACGTGCTCTCCTGAATGCTCGTGGGGGTTACACGAAGTACTGAACTGTAATTTTACTGTCCGTAATCCCAGTCATAATTTAGCTTTTGTTTTTGTTGAAATTTTTTTTGGCTAATGTGCAAAATAAAGAGATACTTCTGGAAAACGTACAGAAGTTTAACACAGTACTGTCCGTGAATTGAGTTCGATATCAGTTTACATCACTTTCAAGGATCAATTTATTTGCTTCGAAATGTCAAATGTGGTTTTTGTTTCTTTAAAAGGTAACATTAACAAAATCTATAATAGTTTCAACATAATTCCAATGAACTTTTGGTTCGAAGACATCTTGAAAGGTAAGTTCACCCTGAAGGAGCCCGGGCTCCAACATGAGACGGACAAAATGACGGGCAGGACACAAACTCGTCCGAGAAGATATTTATTCTCAAAACCAACTCGGGAACACTGAAAAGCCCGTTTATTGGGCTGCATTATGAAGCACAACCAGAAACCGAAACCGAAAGCCACGCCTCTCAAGCGAGGCATGCTTCGGTGGTCACGTGATCAACAGGTGTAGCTGATTATACCCACATGCGCGGCACGCTTTGGTGGTCACGTGACCAGCCACTCTGGCGCCGTGGTTCCCCGCCGGTGACGTCACCGGCTGGAGCAAGGAGATTCTGATGCTGGTCTTGCTTGGGGGACCCATGGGTTGGCTGTTTTCAGGAATCTACAAGTCTGTTGTAAATTTTTGATATTCCACCCATTTAAGCAAAATTGCATTTATACGAATTTTTTATCTAGTTTATATCCAGGTTTTGGTGGCGTTCTTCATATAATAAGGGCTGGGGTCCTCTTTTGCAGGTACACACGCCCCCCCAGAATGGACTTGGTCCAGGGAGGTCAACCTGAGGGGGGTCCGGATGACCCGACCGAAACGACCCCTGGCCGGTCGCAGGGGGGGGGGGTCCGGTGTGGTGGTGGGTGGTCGGACGGGGGGTGTAGTGGACGGGGGGCGGCGGCGCCGCGGTGGTAGAGCCAGCCGTGGGGGCTGGCCGACGTCCATGTGGGCCGGTTTGAGGTGGTCCAGCGAGATCCGGTCCGCCCGGCCGCCGATGCTGACGATAAAGGACTTGTTGTCCCGGCGTAGGACCCGGAAGGGTCCGTCATAAGGTGGCCGGAGCGGCCCCCGGTGCGCGTCGTGGCGCACAAAGACGTACTCCGCCGTGCGGAGTGCTGGGGGGACGTAGGAGTGGGGGTCGCCGTGGCGGGACGTTGGCACCGGGGCGAAACGTTGGGCGGCCTCCTGGAAGTCCGTGCGCTGGCGTGCGGCGGACCAGGGGCTGATGGCGTCGGGCACGAACTCGCCCGGGACGCGGAGAGTCTAGCCGTACACCAGCTCGGCGGTGGATGCCTGGAGGTCCTCCTTGGGGGCCGTGCGGAGGCCCAAAAGGACCCACTGGAGCCGGTCGGCCCACTCGTCGTCCTGGAGGCCGGCCATGAGTGCGGCCTTCATGGAGCGGTGAAACCGCTCACACAACCCGTTGGCTTGGGGGTGGTAGGCCGTGGTGCGGTGCAGAGTGACTCCCAATGAGCGGGCGACCGCGCCCCAAAGTTCGGACGTGAACTGTGGGCCGCGGTCGGACGAGATGTCCGCCGGTGCGCCGAAGCGCGCGACCCAGGTGGCGATGAACACCTGCGCCACGTCGGCGGTGGTGGTGGAGGTGATGGGCACGGCCTCCGGCCACCTGGTGGTCCTGTCCACCATGGTGAGCAGGTGGGTGAACCCCCGCGATGGGGGCAGGGGACCCATCAGGTCCACGTGGACGTGATCGAAACACCGCTCGGGCACGGTGAAAGGTGCCAGCGGGGCCTGGGTGTGGCGGTGGACCTTGACCCGCTGGCAGGCTGTGCAGGCGTTGGCCCAGTCGCAGACATCCCGTCGCAACCCGTGCCAGACGAAGCATGCCGACACCAGCTTCTGGGACGCCTTCCGGCCTGGGTGCGAGAGGTCGTGGAGGGAAGCGAAAATGCAGCGCCGCCAGGAGACCGGCATGACGGAGCGCGGTCGGCCTTAGGAGACGTCGCAAAGCAGGACCGTGCCCGCGAAGGGGATGTCAGCCAAGCGGAGGCCCGTGTCTGCCACCCTGAGCGCCTGCACCGTGCCGTCGGTGGCCTGGTCCGTCGCCATCAGGGCGAAATCCACGCCGAGGTGGATGGCGTTGGCGCCGGCCCGAGAAAGGCAGTCGGCCACGGTGTTGTCTTTCCCGGCGACGTGCCGGATGTCCGTGGTGTATTCCGACACGGCGGAGAGGTGGCGCTGCTGGCAGGCCGACCACGGCTCCGTGACCTTGAGCATTGCGAAAATCAATGGCTTGTGGTTGACAAAGGCCGTGAATGGGCGGCCCTCCAGGAGGTGGCGAAAATGGCGGACGGCCAGGTACAGCCCGAGGAGCTCGCGGTCGAACGTGCTGTACTTCAGCTCGTTGGGCAGGAGTTGCCGGCTGAAGAACGCGAGCGGCTGCCAGGCCCCGTTCACTCATTGTTCATGGACCGCGCCCATGGCGTAGTCGGAGGCGTCTGTGGTGAGGGCGATGGGGGCATGGGGTACCGGGTGGGCCAGCAGCGTGGCGTTGGCGAGGGCCCGTTTCGCGCCGGCAAAAGCCGCGTCCATGTCCGTGGACCAGACGACGTCGTGCTTCGCCAGCTGGCCGCGGAGGGCAGCGTACAAGGGCCGCATGAGTTGCGCCGCTCGGGGCACGAAGCGGTGGTAGAAGTTCACCATCCCGAGGAACTCCTGCAGCGCCTTGAC
The DNA here is from genome assembly GCF_964187855.1 of Myxine glutinosa. Lineage (NCBI taxonomy): Eukaryota > Metazoa > Chordata > Myxini > Myxiniformes > Myxinidae > Myxine > Myxine glutinosa. Next base: position 24,718,354 of record NC_136266.1, on the reverse strand, counting down.
GGAGCGGGGGCGCGGGAAAGCGGCGATGGCCTCGACTTTGGCCGGCAGCGGCACAGCGCCGTTCCGGGTGATGCGGTGGCCCAAAAAGTCGATCGTCGCCGCACCAAAGTGACATTTGGCCGGGTTGACAATCAAGCCGTGCTCGCTGAGGCAGCCGAAGAGCGTCCGGAGGTGGAGGAGGTGCTCGGCTCTGGACGTGCTGGCGATGAGGATGTCGTTCAGGTAGGTGAAGAGGAATGGCAGGTCGCGCAGCACGCCATCCATCAGGCGCTGGAACGCCTGCGCCGCGTTTTTGAGGCCGAAGGGCATCCGGAGGAAATCGAAGAGGCCGAAAGGTGTGATCACGGCCGTCTTCGGGATGTCGGCCGGGCGGACGGGCACCTGGTGGTACCCCCGAATCAGGTCCACTTTAGAAAAAATGGTCCGCCCCGCCAACCAGGCGGAAAAATCCTGGATGTGCGGGACGGGGTACCTGTCGGGGGTAGTGGCGTCGTTGAGGCGGCGGTAGTCGCCGCATGGCCGCCATCCGCCCCCCGGCTTCGGGACGATGTGCAACGGCGAGGCCCAGGCGCTGCCGGAGCGCCGTATGATGCCGAGGCGCTCCAGCGCCGTGAACTCGGCCTTGGCGACGGCGAGTTTGGCGGGGTCGAGACGGCGAGCCCGGGCGTACACTGGCGGGCCCGTAGTGGGGATGTGATGCTCGATGCTGTGCCTCACCACGATGGCCGAAAACGTCGGCCGCGTGAGGGCCGGGAAATCCGTGAGGAGACGTGCGAAGTCGTCCGCCAATGGGAGGGCGCAGGAAAACTCGGTGGGTGCGGCCCGGCTCAAGGCGCACGCCAGGGAGCTGAAAGTCTCGGCGTTGACGAGACGCCGGCGTTTCACGTCGACCAGCAGCCCGTGGGCGCACAGGAAATCGGCCCCGAGCAAAGCCATGGGGACGTCCGCCGTCATGAACTCCCAGTGAAAGAGCTGGCTGCCGAAGCGGACGGCGACGGTGCTTGGGCCGAAGGTGCGGATGGCGGAGCCGTTGGCCGCGACCAGTGGGGGGCCGCAAACGGCGGCCCGCCTGTCCTCCGCCGAAGCGGGAATGACGCTCAGCTGGGCGCCGGTGTTGCAGAGGAAGCGCCGCCCCGACGCTCGGTCCGCGATGAACAGCAGGTTTCCGGAACGGCCGGCGTTCATTGCTGGGAGGGAACGCCGGCTCGCCCGTTTCCCGACTTGCCGAATGTGCACGGGGGTCGGCATGATCGGGCCTGCCGCCCGAACCTGGCATGGAAATAGCACCAGGCCGGGTCCGGCGGGGGCTCCGGTCGACGCGTCGGGACCGGGCGATGCGGCGTCGCCGCTGCCAGTCGTGCCGGCCCGGCGGTCTCCGGGAAGGAAACTGCGTCGCGGGCGTCGGGCGGGTGGGCGGGAAGGCTCCCGGCCGCCACCCCGACGAGCTGGCTCGCCGCTCCGGCGAGCTGGCTTGTCGAAGCGATCTTGTCGGCCTCCTTGGCGAGGTCGCGGGGGTTTACGATGGTCGTACCTGCCAGGGCGACCCGTACCCGGGCCGGGAGCTGGCGAAGAAAGAGCTCCTGAAACAGGAAATCCGAGGGGTGCTCGCCGAGCAACGCGAGCATGTAGTCCATGCGCTCGGATGGGCGCGTATCGCCGAGCTCAGGTAGGTCGAGCAGGCGTCGTGCGCGCTCAGCCGGGGAGAGGGCGAACGCGCCCAGCAGAAGTGCCTTGATGGCGTCGTACTTGCCGTCAGCGGGCGGGTTCTGGAGGAAGCTCAGGCAGCGGGCGGCGGTCGCGGAGCCGAGCGCGGCGACCACGTAATGGTAGCGGGTGGCGTCCTCCGTGATGCCACGCAGGGCGAACTGGGAGTCCGCCTGCGTGAACCAGACGGCGGCATGTGCTTCCCAGAAGGTGGGCAGCTTGAGGGACACTGCGGTGTCCATCGCGTGTTGCAAATTCGGGGTCACCAGTGAAGGAGCCCGGGCTCCAGCATGAGACGGACAAAATGACGGGCAGGACACAAACTCGTCCGAGAAGATATTTATTCTCAAAACCAACTCGGGAACACTGAAAAGCCCGTTTATCGGGCTGCATTATAAAGCACAACCAGAACCCGAAACCGAAACCGAAAGCCACGCCTCTCAAGCGAGGCGTGCTTCGGTGGTCACGTGATCAACAGGTGTAGCTGATTATACGCACGTGCGGCACGCTTTGGTGGTCACGTGACCAGCCACTCTGGCGCCGTGGTTCCCCGCCGGTGACGTCACCGGCTGGAGCAAGGAGATTCTGATGCTGGTCTTGCTTGGGGGACCCATGGGTCGCTACAACCCCCACAAAAAAAATATTCCATTTTAAATGCCGGAGTCTGTATATAAATAAATGCGAGTTGTCTGTGGCTGTCCGCGTTTTATTCAGAGATGGCTTAACGTATCTTCATCAAACATTCAGAGGTTCAACAGTGAGTGTCTGGGAGTGTTTTAGGCAAAAAAAAAAAATTGAAAAAAAAAAGTTCGTTTTTTTAGAGTTAAAAAAAGAAAGAATCCCTTGATAGTGCCGAAGCCTTTTTAAATTAATGACAGTTATATACAAGTACACATTCGCATTAATAAATACAAAACAATCACCAGACATTTGAATACAAATAAATCAAACAATTCCGGGAGTGTATGAAGTTGGGTAGTCCGGCTTCTTCTTCTTCCTGAACAGCAACACACTTAACCCTCCCCTCCTCCCCCTTCCCCTCCTCTCCTCCCCCACCCCCCTCCTCCCCCATTCCCTCCCTCCCTGCCCCTTCCCCCCTCGCTCCCCCTCCCCCCCTCCAACCCCTACCCTCCTCCCTCCTCCTCCCCTCCCCTCCCCACCTTCCCTCACCTCCCCTCCCCCCCTTCCCTCCCCTCCCCCTCAACCCTCCTCACCCCTAAAACCCCCCTGCTCCTTCTCCCCTCCCCTCCCCTGCCCAACAACACTGGGTACTTCTGCTAGTATATGATTGTATATATATATATACATATATATATATATATATATATATATATATATTGTTGCAGTTGTGCCATAAAGGCAAACCCCCTATAGTTAAATTGCACGACAACATGTAGCCTGCAGTAGTTCGTTATTTTCTATTGAATGTAAAGATTAGCCCTTTCCCATTGTGTTGTAATCAAACCCAATATGCATTGAAATTAGACAGGATTTCAAACCCTCGTTGGTTAAGGGAAGCCATTTTTAATGAGCAGGAAGGCGTCTCCAAAAGCATGGCCCACGTGTCCAATGGCGAGCCGGGAACCCGTCACCATGATGCGACAAGCCTCAGCCAATGGGAGGCTCTGGAACATTTTGAAGGGCATGGGCAGGTCTGATAAACCCCAGTCCAGTGCATTATCATTCTCTTGGCTTTTGGCATTTTGCTGCGCTGCGACCTCCTGTTCTGAACTCGTGCCTTGGATTTTGCCTCGTGGACAACACCCTGCTCTGGACTCTCTTGTTTTGGCTCCACCAGATGACACGTGTTTTGGCCTTTGTGTTTCGTCGACCACCAGACGCTTCTGCGCCGATCTCTTGCGCCATCCGGCTGACCTGCAAGCGTTGGCTTCTCCCACGACTCACCGGTGCTAAGTTCGTCCATGCCGACTTCGAGGCGGCGGTTCGTCCTTCGGACCTTACCTCATCCAGGCTGCACGTCCGGATCGTGTATTGAACTGCGAGCCGCGCACACCAGACCACGTGCTCACCAGCGAGGCAATTCCAGCACGTACATCGGTACGCCAATAACCAGCGTGTTTAATTCCCTGTGTGAGTGTGAGTGTGAAGGCGCCAAGTAGGGGTTATTATTAGGTAAGAATTGTTAAGCTGAATCTTCGTCTCTGTCTCTCTGTGCCTTCAAAATAAAAGGCTGTACATTTTGTTGTTACTTTCCAACCTGTTCGGTACGTCTTTTCTCCTTTGGCCTAGCATCATCCGAGACCGAATTTGGCTCGACTCAGGTCTATAAATCTCGTGGGGTATTGCCGCTTTCCACACCGTGGAAATCCACTTGGCACCCATAAGGTGTGGGAAAGTGAGGGTTCGATCGTGCAGTTCTTAGGTACGCACGTGCACCTTGATCCGTGCACCTTGAAGGTATTTGTGATTCTCCGGTATTAACCGAGGGGAATCACACAACAAAATTGTTGTCAAGAAGGGGGATTTTTGAACCCGACCCCCCGCAACAAATTGGTGTCCGGGAGTGGGATTGGACCTGCAGTGCGCTTCACGTACTGCGAAATTTCGAGCGAGTGGAAATTTAGTTTAAAAGAAATTTAAAAGAAATTAAAATTAAATTCGGATGACGGCTGACCAAAACGAGCAGGTTCCGGTGGGGATAGAAAATGTAGAGAATGAAGGCGAATTAATGGCCCAGGACACAGGCGAACAGATTGAACTTGGAGTTGATCACGGTGCAGCAGGAAGAGGAGACAATGGCGGCGCTTTGCACGCGTGGGCGGAGGCCGGATCCATTGTGCAAGCGGGTTTTAAAGACATGGAGTTACGTATTCATGACTCAGATGAGAGCATGCTTTAAGGTGCTAATGAATAAAACGGAGGAGTCGATATGTGAAATGAAGGAAATGGGTGCTCGAATGAATATGATGGGTGATCGAGTGAGTGATCAGATGGACAGAATGGGGGAAGAACCAAAGGGCGATATGAAAACGGTGGGGGAGGAGATTGGGCGTAAGATGGGCAAGGAGGTCGCGGTGGTACGTGACGAGGTAAAGCGGTGTGAGATGCACGTCCAGCGAGAGTTGAAGGACAGCACGGCCAAACTGACGGGGAATGGAAGTATTGACGTGGGAGGTAGAGGAACCGACGAAGGTAGAGTTCGAGCAGGAAAGAGTAGAGGCGCAACGGGAAATAGAGGTAAAACAGAAGCTGGAGGAGGTGAAAGGAGAAATAATAGAAATTGAAAAGACAGAAGAAGAGATGGGGAATGAATTACGGAAGGAATTGCAGGAATGTGTGCAAGAGTGGTGCTCGCAGCCTGATGAAATACCGGCTAATCAAATAGAAAGATTACAGGATCTTGAAGAGTATCAGGAGAAGGTGAGTCCCCAGGTGAGTGGCGATATCGGGAATGTGTTTGGTGCGAGCAGGTGCTCGGCTAGCTTGGGAGAAAGGCCAGACCCGGGAGTTTGTGCAGGGCCAAGTGTGAGGGTTACGAATGAGACAAAGTGTGTGAAAGGAGTTGCGCACCGGTGTATGCGAGTACGAAATGGAGTGCGAGAAATGATCAGGCTCAGGCATTGACGCCGACCGGGGTAGTGCTTAGTGAGACGGGTAGAGTACGCGAGCCCCCGATGAATGGTGTGCCGTGGGGACCGGAGGGAATCGGTGCTGCGTCGGTCTCACAAGGACCGGCGTGCGGGATTCGTGCCTCCGGCACCCGCACGGTATTGTTGGCGCCGTATCGCGGCAAGAGCGATCGGCGGGTTTTGAGGGGTAATTCGGATTGTCGAAGACAAGCACCTTACCAGGTGAGGTTTTGTAACCGTGGCCGGTTGGGTCATCATGCGAGGGACCGCAGGGCCCTGCACAGGGATGGACCCCGGCACCTGGGACCACCAACTCAACCCCCCTCGGATCGTCAGTGCCGCCCGGATAAGACCCTACAAAGACAAGCAAGCACCTTCGTGGATCGCTCTGGCCTTAGAGGCCGAGGCGCGACCAATTACCTCCATAGATGGGGGCTCATTGTTTGGAAGACTGGGGGGAGTATTGTGCCCCCCACGTGGGGGTATGGTGGTGTGACCATTCCCCACGACGGGGGGGCAGGAGCACTAGTTTAGGGGGATAGCATTGTTAGGCCCATGGAGTGGCCAGCAGTGGTTGCTCCATGGGGGCACCGAAGCACTAGCTGAGGGAGGGCTAGGATAATTGTTATGGATCTAGAGAGACCATAGGGACTGAGATTTGAGTAGCGGCCATGAACAGTAGTGGGGACGTAGAGAGTTTAGCTGGTTGTTAACAAAGGGTGTGCATTGTGTAAAGGGACGACGAGGGAGGCATGAGTTATAGGGGAAATTAATTAGATAGATGATGCTGAATTATAGTAGTGTTTGAGAATAAATGGAATTGTGGTGTGGAAATAATTGGTGTGGAATGCATGGTGTGGAAATAAATGGTGTGAAAATATTTGGTGTGAAAATAAATGGTGTGGAATGCATGGTGTGGAATGCATGGTGCGAAGGATTGAATGTGGGGAGTGGAACCCATCCACGAAGGCCCAGGTGGGTTGTTTAAAGTTAGATAGAGGTTGCAGGTAAATTGCATGGATATTGACACCTGTGGTGCTATTGTGGAAATAGTTTTTTTTTGTGAGGTGCATGAGGTAGTGGAATGGCTGGGCATGTGGCTTAATTGGTAGAAATAGTTATTGGGACACCGTCACTGGTAGTTCGTCGGCCAGGTAAGGCCGTGGGTAGGCTCAGGGAGCCAGTTAGGTTAGTATGAGTGGGGCCCGAGGATCCAGAGAAGGGACCCCATTTGCCCAATGCCACGGTGGGCATCAGGGGGTAAGCGCCAGCGAGGGCCTTCCCCAGGTAGGTTAGAGTGAGGAGCAGCCAAGCTCGGGAGGCAGCTCCAGTGAATGGAGGGGTGCAGGCAGGTAGACCTAATGGTAGAGCCACACGACCCAGCCCTGAAATTGTGCAAGGGCACAAATAGAAAATTTATGGGGTTAGACCCAGATTCAGGAGGGCACCACAGTGTGGGAAATGGGAATTTGTTTTCTTAGAACCACATAGTTTAAAGGAGGCCGATTGGCAGGGTACAATCCCGGGGAGATTAAAATGTGTAATGATGTCAGAGTAGTTAGAATTTTGTGAAGACCCCTTCGCACCATCCACAACCATCCACGAGGGGATGGATTTTGCACCAATGTTTTGGTTTTGCACCAATTTGCACCAATTGCACCAACCAGGTGTTTTGCACCAATTTCGCACTCAATGTTTGATTAGTAACATGCATCACGATGTGAGTACGAAACATTGTGTTCATTCCACCTTTCCTTCCTGGGAGAACCTGGGGGGAGTTGGGGACGAATTTGAAATAAAGAGGGGACGGGGGAGACGAGACGTAGAGACGAATTGTAAATACAAGGAGGGTTAGGGTAGTGTGGTTAACGGTGGGGGGCACGAACGGGTAGGGCCAGGCTCGAGTTCACGCTGCCGGCGTTCCTCTCACCCGCTTGTCATACCTGTGTTTTGCATGTGCCACCGTGTCTTTTCCTTTTTTGCTCGTTGTGTCTTCTCTTCCTCCCCGATCCAGGACCATCATGAGGACTTACCTTGCCGTCGCAGCATCTTACTGCCATCCACACTCACTCCCATCATCCCATCACTCATCACATTATGGACCACTGGCTCTGTGGCCACACCCATCTCCATGGTTTCACCCATCTCCATGGTTTCACCTCTTGGCTGCCTCATCATCTTGCCACACATGGATCACCTGTTGAGTGGAACTGACGCCACACATTTGGACCACGACTCGAGTGGCCCTGCTCAAGAATAATAAAAAGTGATCCATGTGTGCAATTGTGAAGATTTAGATGGCCCTGATCTTCAAATGGCCTGTATGCCGGTCAGGGCCAGCCGGTTTTTGTTAGCCCACCTACCAAGGCAAGAAGCCACTCCAGCAGCAGAATATGACTCCAGCAACAAGTGCTCCAAGTTTTATTTCTCAAGTCCAGGCCCTGGGTCATAGTTTTTGTAAATAAATGGTGTTTTTGTGTAAAATGTAAAAATGTTGCCCACCGGTTATGTTAGTTTCAAAATTCCGGCAATACGTGAACAGTATAAGGTTGTGGGTTTGAATCTGTTAGGTAGTTTCTCAATGCATTAGGAGGGACATATTTAGTTTAAAAATGTACATTTAAATGTTTAAGAAAATAAAATTAAAAAAATGTCGCACACATTGGGGGTAGAGTTAAAAATGTTAGGGGAATCACATTTACGTGTCACACTAATAGTAATGTTTAAATGAATGCCAGCTCACCCCAGCCGTTCCATGTGGATGACTCGGGTCGAGTCTTGGTGAGAGAAGGGGGTAGTGTTGCGGTTGTGCCACAAAGGCAACCCCCTATAGTTAAATTGCACGACAACATGTAGCCTGCAGTAGTTAGTTATTTTCTATTGAATATAAAGATTAGCCCTTTCCCATTGTGTAGTAATCAAAACCAATATGCGTTGAAGCTAGACAGGATTTCAAACCCTCGTTGGTTAAGGGAAGCCATTTTTAATGAGCAGGAAGGCGTGGCCAAAAGCATGGCCCACGTGATGAATGGCGAGCCAGGAACCCTTCGCCATGATGCGACAAGCCTCGGCCAATGGGGAGGCTCTGGAACATTTTGAAGGGCGTGGGCAGGTCTGATAAAAACCCCAGTCCAGCGCATTATCATTCTCTTAGCTTTTGGCATTTTGCTGCACTACGACCTCCTGTTCTGAACTCGTGCCTTGGATTTTACCTCATGGACGACGACACTAAGTGTCAGCACACACAAGTCATGGATGGAGGCAATGTTGGCAAGCTCTTTGAAGGTGGACTGAACTTTGACACAAGTGAAGATGTTCTGGACTCTATCTTTGGCAAATATGGACCACTCTTGGAAGTGCTGCTGATAAAAGACAGGGAGACGCAAAAGTCGAGAGGGTTTGGCTTTGTCACGTTTGAAAACACAAAGGACACCAAAGATGCAGAAAAGGATTTGAATGGCAAGGATTTGGATGGTCGGACCATAACAGTAGAGAAGGCAGGCCATGGGCGTCGAGGGGGCTACATAGGAGGAAAACTTGGAGGTAGTTTCAGGGGTGGCTATGGCTCCCGGGGTGGGAGTAGTAGTTTTGGTGGCGGCGTCAGTCGTGATTACTACGGAGGCTCCCAACAGCAGCAGCGCAGTTTTGGCAACTCTCGACGGGATGACTATTACGGTGGTAGCCGAGATGGGCACCGCTACTCACGTGACTGCAGCACCCGACTCTACAACTGTGATTATGATTTTTATGATGAAGAGAAGAGTTGGAAGCACTGTGTGCTCAGGAGCAGCCGAGCCAAGATTCCTACACGGATTAACCCGTGAACTCCACGTTCCTAAATGCGTCCATGCAGTGAATACTTCCAGGCCTCACCACCCAACCACCATGAAACCTGGCTCTCAGCTCGGCCTCCTTCAAAAAGTGCAATAGATTTGCTTTGCTTTGGATTTTTGATCACAACCCCTTAACCTTCATTCAAAAAATGAAAAAGAAAAACCAGAGGTTGATGAGATGGAGTTTGGCTTTGCAGGAGTTCAACTTGGAAATTGAGCATGTAAAGGGCAGGGGCAATGTCGTTGCTGATGCTTTGTCCAGAGTGAACTAACTTTGGAAATTTCTGTAGGTTGTTTGGAAGTTTTGTTGCTTTATTTTAGGGAATGTTGATTATGGTTGTTCACGTGAATTGACCATTTGGGTGTGAGTTTTACTTTTGTTTGTTAAAAGAGTTTTTACATGCAAAGAAAGTTTTCACTATGTTCCAACTTTCTTCCTTGAGGGGGGGAAGTGTTATGGATTCGTCACTTCCGTTGGTGTGGTTTTCATCCACTGTAAACATTTTTGGTTCCATGTACTATTATTGTTGTCGTTTGGGGGAAATAGAGATTACTATTTTCAAAAGGTAAAAAAGTTAATGTTTTAAATGAAACCGGAACCGGGTGACGACGAAGAGGACGAAGAGGAAGGGGAGGAAGAGAAGGCGGAGCGAGTGAGTCAGACAAGAAGCCGAGCTGTTTCGAGGTCTGGAGCGAACGATTGGCAAATGAGGGTCACGAGTGAACATTGAGTTTCCCGGGAAAGGGATTTCTGCGACAGAGTGGTCATCGCTGTGACCGATAAACCTGCGTGACAGGTTTTGCGTTTGATTCCGGAGAGAATCATCAGAGTGCCGTTACGCCACGAAAACGGGCCGTCGGCAATTTTTACCTCGCGCAGGACTTGTGCTTCGCTCAAGGTTTTTCATCTCGCTTCAACCATTTTCACCGCATTCAGACGTTGATCTGGTGTGTGTGTGCAACGTGGCTTTTGAGTGGGAAATCTGCGGTTCACCGAGTGGGAGCCGTGGAATGTCCACACCCTAGAGGGTGATTTCCCAGTCGCCTTGGGGGCACCTTTGCGCAGCTTTTGCAGCGTGACTGTGACTGTCATCCGAGTGGGATTCTGGTCTCGATTGGACATCGTTCTGACGATCATTGGAGCGGATCGACTTTGGCTTGATGCCGGAATAGAGACATTGGGGAAGGTTCTTCTTTTTGCTCACTTGGAGCACAGTGAGTTATATTGTACGAACCTGATGGTACCATCATAGGAAATATATATTGGTTGTATAATTGGTTACTATTGTTGTTGTACTGTTATTCTTGTATGATCTTAAAACAATACTTGTTTGTTGGTAACAATTGGTGTGGTTTCACCATTGATCTTTGACATACAGAATAACACATCTTTCTGCCGTGACTCCTCTCGGGGCTCGGAGGTACACCGTGACCGGGGTTTGGGGAGAAGCACGTAACAGCGGCGTCACCATGCCTAGATCAAAAGAGCTCTCTGAGGCCTTCAGAAAGAAGGTTATAGATGCCTACGAGTCTGGGAAGGGATTTAAAAAGATCTCCAAACAATTTGAAATCAATCATTCGACTGTCCGGTAGATCATCTACAAGTAAAGAAGATTCCAAACAACTGCCAACTTGTTCAGGCCAGGCCGCCCCAGCAAGTTCAGCCCGAGAGCAGATGGCAAAATGCTGAAATAAGTCTCTAAGAACCCCAGAATGTCATCACGGGACCTACAGGTAGTTCTTGCCACTGTTGATGTCAAAGTGCACGAGTCTACCATGAGAAAGAGGCTGCACAAATTTGATCTACATGCGAGGTGAGCCAGGAGGAAGCCTTTGCTCTCCAGAAAGAACATCAGGGCAACACTAAAGTTTGCCAATGAACACCGAGGCAAAGACCAGCACTTCTGGAACAATGTGCTCTGGGCAGATGAGTCAAATGTAGAGCTATTTGGCCACAGTACCAGAAGACATGTTTGGCGAAAACCAAAGACAGCATTTGACCACAAGAACCTGATACCATCTGCAAAGCATGGTGGTTGAAATATTATGGTTTGGGGCAGCTTTGCTGCATCAGGGCCTGGGCAGGACCGAAGGTGGACCTTGCAACATGACAATGACCCAAAACATACCAGTAAGTCCACCAAGGAATGGCTGAAAAGAAAGAAATGGAGGGTTCGAGAATGGCCAAGTCAAAGCCCGGATCTAAATCCCATCGAGATGTTGTGGGGGGATTTCAAACGAGCTCTGCATGCAAGAAACCCCTCAAACATCGCACAGCTGAAAGAATTCTGCATGTAGGAGTGGGCAAAAATTTCTGCTAGTCGATGTCAGAGACTGGTGGACATTTATAAGAAATGCCTACTTGAGGTTGTTTCTGCCAAAGGGGGCAATACCACCTATTGGAGCCAAGGGTGTACTTACTTTTTCCACATGTGAAATTTGCATTTATGTTTATTTAAATTATACAATGGACTACAAAATGTAAATGTTTCATGATATTTGTTATATTATATCACCTTTATCTATCAATATTGTTGAAATGAAGATCAAATATAGACGGGTCAATATACTGCCTGACCCCAAAAAAATTGCAAATTTTTGTTTTATGCTTATTTCTAGTAGTTTATGAAGTGGAAGACAACATATTAAAAGTTGGACAATTTTGACGCATGGGAAAGTCCCTCAGTGACGTCAGAAAACAAGATGGCTGCCGGCAGATAAAACGTAAAAAAATTGACTGATAATCATCAGACCACTAACAATTTAAAGTAAATTTTGCACCAATATTTGTATTATGATCGTTGCTGGTAGTTTATCCAGTGCTAATCCTGAGACCATTCGCAATTTAAAGTAAATATTTGCACAAATATATGTTCTTTGATTGTTTCTGCCAGTCTATGACATGGAAAGCCACATATAAAAAATTGGACAATTTTGACACATGTGGAAGTACCATATGCCTTCTAGTCTTAGATTCCAGTTTCATCGTCCTCCTCCTCCTCCTCTATGTCTGGTTCAACACTCATATTGTCACAGTTGCTGTCCTGGCAATGTCCACATGCACTGGTGCACTCTAATCCATGCTTCCTACATGAACACCTTAGTGTTTTGCACCCCCCTGAACAGTTGCAGTGAATCATCTGAAGTAGTATGTCTGGAGCAGGGCTTTTGTCTGTCATCACTGGAACAAGTTTTCCTCCTTCTACCTTCCATCCCCACTCCGTTGGCTCCATTCCACAACAAAGGCCCATCCATTCCATTACCTGGTAATAGGTCCGCAGAGAATGAAACTTGCAGGCAGCGGATGTGGGTGGCAGTCTTTCAGGAGTGACAAATGCCTTAGCCCTTGCAACCTTTTTGCAGAGAATGTTGTATCTGATCGATGCCAATGAGTCGTTCTGATTTGCTTTAAACAATGCCACCATTGCTCTGCAGCCTGCAGTTTCAATAACATCCTGACTCTGCTGTGGTTTACAGAACACCTTTGAGCTGTCTATCAGTTCCTTTTCTTTCTTGATGATTCTTTGAAACCCTGACTTCTTTCCAATCGCAAAGACACGAGACGTTGCGTCACAGCCAGTTAATGCATGAAGGAACAATATATCTCTGCAGGCTGCATTTCCAAGTATCTGCTGAAGGACTTTGATATTGTAGACATTTGATTTTGCCTTGTCAGAACGGAAATAGAGTTCAATGCAGTTTGTCTCCACCATATAGAAGAGCAGGAGGAGAAGGAGATCTGTATCTTCTCCAATGAGGGTTGTAGATCTGGAAGCCGCATTTGCGACGGCCGCTTTTGCAATCTCAACATCAGCATCTCCCTCTGCTTGGATCACCTCACAGCCTTCCTTGTGCAACACCTCTATAATCAACAGTATCATTGCCTGCTTGTTTGACTCATTCGACAGAAAGTCCTCCTTTTTCCCAACAAATTTTGTTGACTCCGTAATGTTAACCTTGGTGGCATTCTTGTTTCTATTCTGACGTTGATGAGAACAGTCCTTTGTGCTTGGCCCAGCCTCATAACCATCAAACACAACAGTAGCTTTGCCATAGTGTCGTACTGTAAATGAGGCATATTCATCTGCAATGGAACTGTAGGTGAATCCCTCTGTCCACTTTAAGCGGTGAATAAGTGATCCCCCGTCAAGAACATAGTGATCTGTTCCTGGAACTGTCTGGTTGACAGCATTGTCAGATTTGGTTGTAGCATAATTCCTTATTGCCTCCGCCAACTGTGGTTTATCTGGCTGGCGCAGGATGTTTTTTGCCTCAAAAAGAGACATTGGGTATGGGCAGAGTTCATATTTCATCACTTCACCTATCTGGAGATCTCCCGTCTGTGACACCACTAAGAACCTCTGGAATAGTAACGCTGGATCTATTGTGCGGTAATACCAGCAACCTCCCTAGATGTATCTTTCCCGACCAAAAGATGCTGCAGCAAGAATCGCAGGCTAGTTGGGACATACCCCAATGCAGCAGTAAGGCTTAGGTCTGCAGTAGTTGGGTATGTATCCCCATGTGGTGCAACTGTTGTTTTTATGTCACTTTTTATTAGTTTTGCAGCAGTCTGAAGAATTGCACGTTTTTGTGCTTCTTCATCATCTTCTCGTGGTGCATTGTAGTGGTCACGGAGGATCTGGGACATTTTTTCTCTGAATGTCACAATGTCTTTTAAGCCTCTACCCTCTGCCATGAATATAGATTCACCATATCGTTTTTTAAGCTGTTCCTTCATGTATTGGTTCCCATATGCATTGGATTCACTATCGCCCAGGTATTGTTCCATTCTAGCCACGAGGTCTGTAATTGTTAACTGTTCCTCATCATTGTCTTCAAGAAAAGAGCACACCTTATCGAAAGCCTCATTCTGGTCACTGTCCTTAGGCCTTCCCATTTTTCGTCTCTTGTTTGACTCAGTCGGCTTGAACCGTTGTGGAATGTCTCGCATTGTGCGGAAATTAATGTTGCAGGACTTGTGGTACACACAGTCAGCTGCATGGAGATCACCCTCAAAATATTCAATGCGGCCTTGAACAGCAAGGGCCCATTCATCGCTCCTTGTTTTGCAATGAACTGATATAGTTTTAACAAATGCGTCAGTCTTCACGTAGCCAAAACTGGCTGTTTCTGCATGGCCTCGCTTTGGGCCCTCTTCCTTAACTTCAGTGCCGCAGAAAAGGCAATGTGTTTTACTGTCATATGGTCCCAGGGAAATGCGAGCACTCCTCTTGACTGATGGACCTGATTCCGCATGATCCTTCTTGGTTAAAGCAATGTCCTTTTTGTTTATGTGATTCACTCGGCATGATTTGTGAACACTGGTACCAGCTAGAATTCTGATGTCAACACCCCTTTCGGCACTTGCACGGTTGATGCCTTCTGCTCCTTTCTCACGAACTGATACTGTTTCCTCACAGTCCAATCCCCTTTGGCATAAAGGGCAGGTCTCTTTACCATATAAAGAGTTCATTTTCTATCTCTGAAAATACAAAAATGAGATCTTTTAGAAGCATGCAGTCAATTTACATTGGCCATATACATTGAATGCCATCAGAGCATTCTCCGCCCCTGAAACTGAGATATTTATGTAAGATATATATTAGGAGGAAACATACTATGGAATAATCTGCATAGTGGTCATCCCATTGCTTTCTGCATCTGAAATGAATTATATACAAGGGCTCTGTTGCTTAGTCACAAGGTGCACCAGGAAAAGATATGTATAGTCCAGAAGAAAAACATACTGATAGAACCCCCCCCCCCCCCCCCCCGCTTCCCCCAATCAACTGGTCCCATTCCTATTAAATAAATATGCATCCCCACAACTCTAGAACCTGGAAAATAAATACCATCATACACTACAGTTGTAGGAGTACAAAATACATGTAGAATATATGGGGCAATTGTATGCATAGGCCTACCTGTCTTTTTGCTACTGCCTTGGCCTTGGTTGTATTGTACTGTATCTCCTTGGTTGTATTGTATTGTATCTCCAATGTTTACCATACAACGTTGTCCAATTGAGTCCTAATTAGGTGTAATTAACTCATTCATGTGGAGTTGTTACTCAGTCAAGCTGCACAACTACCAGTGAGGAATTAGGTCATTAGCCTACATGCTGGGAGGTCATATTGTTAAAGACATGTGTCAGGTAGCAGATGTAAACATTGTTAAAGACACGAAACAAGTGTTATAAAATGTTGCCTTTGCAGCTGGTCTCAGTGGAACAAATTAATTTATATAAACAAAAAGAAACAAAAATAAAAAACCAAAGACGTTTTCGACGTAGTGAATCGTGCATGGTTTTGTGACATTTTTATCATGTCAAAAATTTTTACTTTCCCATGGTCCATTTCTGTCCAACTTTTGATATGTTCCTAAGTAAGTCTTAAAATATAAGGAAATGCAATAAAACTAAAATTTGCAATTTTTTTGGGGTACGGCTGTTCTGGTTGTATATTGACCCGTCTAATAGCTGAATGTTGAAATATGTTGAAAAAGTCGAAAGATTACCTGGGATATATATATATACATATATACATATATATATATATATATATATATATATATATATATATATATGTATGTATATATATATTGTTGCGGATATGAGGATGGCATTTTTTTGATTGTGTGTATTGGATTGTGGTAAACTGCTGTGTACCATTGGTTGGATATGGCCCCTCTTGCCTCCAGAGTTGTATTAAGGTAAAAAGGGCGTCTCGGTAATTAGTCCATAAGCATACACGTCAGCCAATCATAGAATGCCCCTGTTCGATAGCTTATATCTTATTATGTGTCTTAGGGTAAGGCTGTGTCTCCCATTAACTTAAATACTCCATTGTACCAAGTGAAATAAGAATAGGTCCCCTTTCATTTCATTTCGATGGCCAACTGCATTTTGGGCGGTTTTTCTTCAACCACCATTGGCCACGAGGCAGGGTTGGGGAAGAAAGGCGGGTCCCCACCTCGTCAGAGAGGGGAGGAGTGAGCCAGCCCCACTCGACCAACCATGAACAAGGGGTTTGGCTTGAGAGGGCGGAGGAAGAGCGTTTGGGGGAGGTTCGCAAAGGTTGAGGGGCGGGGCCTATATAACCCGCCGGCGGGGCGTTCCCGAGGAGTTGAGACAAGGAGGGAGGAGACAAGAGCTGGGTCGTCAGAGAGTTGCGCTTTTACTGAGTCCAAAGAAAGAGCTGGGTCGTCAGAGAGTTGCGCTTTTACTGAGTCCAAAGAAAGAGCTGGGTCGTCAGAGAGTTGCGCTTTTACTGAGTCCAAAGAAAGAGCTGGGTCGTCAGAGAGTTGCGCTTTTACTGAGTCCAAAGAAAGAGCTGGGTCGTCAGAGAGTTGCGCTTTTACTGAGTCCAAAGAAAGAGCTGGGTCGCCAGAGCAGATGCGCTTTTACTGAGACAAGCAGCTCCGACCCGTGACTCCGCGCACACGACAGGCTCGGTGGCATCAGCGGCCGTCAAGGTCCAGCCCGACGTCCCGTGCGGGATCAAGCTCCAGCCAGCTCCGTGCCGTACCCCCCCCCCCCCCCCCTCCAGCCACACACCTCCTTCCAGCAATACACTCTGCAATTCCCCGCGTGAGTCAGTGTCTTTGTTTGTTCTGTCCTGGGTAGTAACTAAGTCTGTATAAGGAATTCACTGTGTCACCTGCGTCTCATGTCCCTGTAAATAATCGTGACTGCTCCTTTTTGCTTGTGTGTGTAAATAATAAATCCCGTTACTCTTCTGTACGTCTTCTTCCTCTTTGCATTCGGTCGCTTTAGAGTTTTCCCGATTGAGTAGCTGTGGCGCGATACGGCCAACGTTTGGGTTGAATCGGGTTTTAGTCGGGGAATAACTGTTCGGCCGCGGTTACACCACCGCTCGGTCAAAATAACATCTAATCCGCGGACCGTAACAAATTGGTGTCGGGGAGTGGGATACGAGGCCCGAAGCGCGCTTAACGCGCTCAAAATTACGAGCTGCTGAAAATTTGTGTTTTAAAGCAAAACCCGAATTTTGAAATCGCGCCATGGCTGGTCAAGGCGACGGGATGCCGGTGGGAGAGATACAGATAGACGGGGTAGAACCGACCCAGGACCTCGGGGAAATGTATGTGGATGAAAGAGAGGAGGAGAACATTGGCAATGTGGTTGAGGGGGTATCAGGCGCGCAAAATGGCGTCCTCGCGCACGAGGCTTCAGGCGCGAAAAATGGCGTCCTCGCGCACGAGGCTTCAGGCGCGCAAAATGGCACCTCGCACATGGCTACGGCGGCCGCACCCGCTGCACAAGTGGGAGGGATGGCCCAAATGCAGGCCCTCATGGAGCAATTTATGGCGCAAATGCAGGCGTCCCTCAAACTGCAGGGTGAGCAAATGGGGGCAATGAGGGACGAAGCAAGGGCTGATAGTGAGCAAATGAGGGCTCAGAGTGAGCAATTGGGGGTAATGAGGAACGAAGCGAGGGCTCAGAGTGAGCAATTGGGGGTAATGAGGGACGAAGCGAGGGGCACCGGTGAGGGATTAGAAAAAAAATTTGAGGGGTTAGACAATGGGATAAAAGAGGTAAAGAATGGGTTAACGGGGGTGGAAAATAGAATGGCTGCCCAGGAGAATCAGATAGAGGGGGTGAAAAATGGGTTAATGGGGTTAGAAAATAGGATGGAAGACAAATTGCGGGAAATAGGGGAGCAATCCGCCCGGGAAATCGAACAGATGGGGAACCAGATAGAGGAGGTGAAAATCGGGTTAGAAAGTAAATTGGATGCTCAGAGGGATGAATTGGGACAGATGAGGGTGGCATCTACAAAAGAGATGGAGGAGATGAAAGAGGAGATACGACGAGGTGTAAGTGAGGATGTCTCGGGGGTACACGAGGAGGTAAAGTGAGGTGAAAAGCGTATGGAGAAAGAGGTGAGGAATAATACGGCTAGGTTACAGGGGGGCATAGAGGGTCTGACGAAGGGAGTAGAACAGCTGACAGTGGGACAAAAGGAACTAGTGGACCAAGTGGAAAAGAACACGGCAATAATCGGGGGGTTAAAAGCGACACAAAAAGACATTAAGAACGAATTAATAGCGACACAAAAGGAATGTCAGATGGTACATGAGGGGTTGACGAAGAAGTTGGAAGAGGTGACAGAAGTAATGGAGACGAAGGACCGAGAAGTGAGGACGCACATAGAAACGGTTAAAGTGGCGTTAGAGGAAGAGATAGAGGGGGCGCACAGGGAGATGAAGGAAGTAAAGGAAAAATTAGAGGAGGTGGAAGAAGGGGTGAGTGAAATTAAGAAGAGACGAAGGGAAACTAAAAAGGAAATAAAGGAGGAGGTAATGGAATTGGTACAAGGTCTGTGCTCGAATCGTGATGATGTGCTCACTAACCAAATAAAGAGTTTGCAGGTGGCAGAGGAGGTGCGGAGACGAGGTGTCAAGGTGAGTGGCGATATATTCGGAAATGTATATGATGTGAGGGGAGCTTCAGTCAGCTTGGGGGTTGATTTAGACCCGGGTGTTCGCGAGGGACCAATAGTGAGGTGTATGACTGGTCCGGAGTGTGTGGAAAGAGGAGGTGTGCAAGGAGGTCTGGCTATGGGGAGTGAGGAGGGTGCTGGTGAGCAAGAATGTGCGGGTATGGAGTGGGTAGCGGGTTGCGGAAGGGCGACCCAGGCATCGACACCAAGAGGGGTGGTGTTTGGAGGGACGGGGGACGCGCGGGAGCCCCCCGGGAATAGCGTACTGTGGGAGCCCGAACGGTTTGGTCCCGCGTTGATCCCGCAAGGAGTGACGCGCGGAGTCCGACCTTCGGGCGCCCACAAGGTCCCACTCGCGCCGTATGACGGCAAAAGCGATTTGAGGGCGTACCTGGCGCAGTTTGAGTACGTGTGTAAAGGCAACGGTTGGAATCCGGACGAAGGTGGAGTACACCTGGTAGGGGCGCTGCACGGTGCGGCGGCGGAGGTGCTGACAGCTTTACCACCGGGTGCTCTCACCTTGTCAGCTCTCCGTGCGGCTTTAATTAACCGTTTCGGTATCGAGCAGCAAAGCGAGCTTGTTAAAGCTCAACTTGCGCAGCGTAAACGCAAGCCCCAGGAGACCATCGGGGAACTTGCTCACGATATTCGCCGCGCGGTAGGGATTTCTCACGCGGACATGGCAGCGAGTTCCCAGGAAAGCCTGGCGCTGGATCACTTTATTCAGGCCCTTCCAGACCTGGAGCTCCGACAACAGCTCGCCATGTGGCGCCCGCAGACCATGAGTCAGGCGGCCGACGCTGCAGCCCGTTGGGAAGCAGCGAGGCCCCTGGCCCGGGGAGGCGAGCGCCACGCAGTGGCGGTGCGTCAGGTAGGGCCCGTGATGGGGGTCGCCCCCCCGGGGGGCCGGCCCCCGACGGGGGCCCTGACCTGGAGAGCATGGTTCGGAGGCTAGTGGATCGCCGTCTAGCGGGACCTGGACCATGGCAGGCGGCTCCAGTGATTGCACCCG
The DNA here is from genome assembly GCF_964187855.1 of Myxine glutinosa. Lineage (NCBI taxonomy): Eukaryota > Metazoa > Chordata > Myxini > Myxiniformes > Myxinidae > Myxine > Myxine glutinosa. The sequence goes on along the minus strand of NC_136266.1, from coordinate 24,698,748 downwards.
GTAGTCCCCGACAGAGTACCCCAATTCGGACATACAGGGGGGGAAATTTGGAATACCGGAGGCAAGCACCTTACCAGGTGAGGTGCTATAATTGTGGTAGGATGGGTCACCGTGCGTGGGAGTGTCGAGCTCCGCGCCGGGACGTTCCCCGTCAGCCGATGCCCTCAACTCCGCCCAGTATCGATCGGCCTAGCCGACCTCAGACACCCCCCGCCAGGGCCAGGGAAACTAGAACGTGCCGGGCATGCAGGGCGGTGTTCGGCAGTAGCGGATGGGAAGAAGCCCTCGCTGACGCGACAAGTCATTCATTGTGGCAAAATTGGAACAGGTAGTTTGACAATTCGGTGCAAAATTGCCGGCGTGGGGGTAGACGCCGTGGTGGACACGGGAGCCAGCGCCACGATCATCAGCCCCGTGGTCCTTAATTCGAGTGCAGACGGCTGGGGTAAAATCCAGCGTCTGGAAAATCATAGCTTGCAGCTGGCTACCGGGGCAACGGCTCCGATCATAGGGCGTGGTTTTGTGACCCTCAAGTTGGGATCGGTAAAGCAAGAGATAGAGGTTTGGGTGGCGGAGGTGTGCGACCCGTGCTTAATAGGGTTGGATTTGTTGACTGCCGGCGGTTGTAAAATCGACTTGGGCCGGGGGATCCTGCAATGGGGGGTGGAGGAGCTACCATTGGAGGGGGTGAGAACGACTGAGAGGGTGGAGCTGGAGGCTCCTGAGGCCGTGACCATCCCTCCGGGGGCCGAGGCCATAGTGCCGGCCCGATGGTCAGCTCGCCCGACATGGCAGGAATCCTGCGGCCTGGTCGAACCGGTGGCAGCGCTATCCATACCTGGTTTAATCGTGGGCCGTACCCTTGTAAAAACGGACGGGCCGGTAGTGGCCGTCCGAGTAATTAATATTAGCACAGAACAACGCACTATAGGGAGGGGCACGAAGATAGCTGGCTGCACCCCAGTTAGAGAAGTTGCGTCAGTGAGGGGCGAGAACGTCCAGCCGAGCCGGCCCCAGGGGGAGCCTTCAATAAGTAATAGGAATTGGCCCGATCCCATTTGCGAGATGGTAAATCGTAGTAGTGTAGAGTTGGGAGGTACCCAGAGGGAGGCCTTACACAAACTGGTTGGGTCCCATTTGGACCTCTTCTCCTTGTCCACCGAGGATATTGGACGTACGGGCCTGGTGAAACATCAGATCCACACCGGTGAGGCCCGGCCTATTCGTCAGGCCGCCCGACGGCTCCCTTGGAGCAAGAGGGCGGAAGCTGACGAGCAGGTTGAAAAGATGCTCGACGCAGGCGTGATCGAGCCCTCGGGAAGTCCTTGGATGTCACCTGTTGTGCTGGTCAAAAAGAAAGATGGGACCACGCGGTTCTGCGTGGACTATCGCCAGCTAAACAACGTGACACTCAAGGACTCATATCCCCTGCCAAGGATTGATGACACCCTCGATGCCGTTGTGGGCTCAAATTGGTTCACAACTTTGGACCTCAAGAGTGGGTATTGGCAGGTGGAGATGGATCGGACAGGGAAGGAGAAAACGGCATTTTCCACAGGTAAGGGGCTGTATCAGTTCACTGTGATGCCGTTTGGTTTGTGTAACGCCCCCGCCACCTTTAAGAGATTAATGGAGCATGTGCTCGGTGGCATGCCATGGCAATCATGCCTGGTATACCTGGATGACGTCCTGGTACATGCCAAGACCTTCCCCCAGGCGTTAGCTAATTTGGACCAGGTGTTCGGGTGCCTCAGACAGGCAGGGTTAAAGCTGAACCCGAGTAAGTGCACTTTGTTTGCAAGAGAGGTGGCCTATTTAGGTCACGTGATCGGCTGCGAGGGGGTAAAAACGGACCCAGACAAAATTAAAGCGGTAGAGGAGTGGTTTCGCACCACGTACCATCAAAGAGGTGCGGGGATTTTTAGGACTCTGCTCCTACTACCGGCGCTTTGTGGCTAAATTTGCGGAGTTGGCCCGTCCTCTCCACCGGCTTACGGAGAAGGGGACGCGATTTAATTGGACGCGGGAGTGCCACGAGGCCTTCCATAAATTGAAGGGGTGTCTAACATCCGCACCCCTTCTAGCGTACCCCACTAGCAACGGGGCATTTACCCTGGACACGGATGCGAGCCAGGAAGGATTGGGCGCAGTTTTGTCTCAGACACAGGAGGGCGTGGAGAGAGTGATTGGTTACTATAGTCGGGCCTTAAGTAGGCCCGAGCGAAATTATTGTGTCACTCGCAAAGAGTTATTGGCTATGCTGGCTGCCATGAACCATTTCCACCCGTACCTGTACGGGCGGAAATTTTCGGTTCGAACTGACCATTCCTCCCTGCAATGGCTCCTTCGGTTCAAGGAACCGGAGGGCCAAATTGAAAGGTGGTTGGAAAAGTTGCAGCAGTACGATTTCAATGTGACCCATAGGGCCGGGAAGGCCCATGGTAATGCGGACGCACTCTCTCGGCGTCCTTGTCTGGGGGAAAACTGCAAATTTTGTGTGAGACACGAGGAGAGGGAACAATTGGGCGATTCTGCCCCGATTCTCGTCGTCCGGGCAACCCGGGTGAGAGGGCCAATTTTGCCACTAACCGCGGACGAGGAATTTGGAGATTTGGCTTGGAGCACGGCCCAGCAGGAGGATCCTGTCCTGGGGCCGGTGTTCAATTGGGTCAAATTGGGGCAAAGACCAAAGGGGGAAGAGGTCACCCCCCTCGGGGCACAAACAAAAGCGTATTGGGCTCAGTGGCAGACCCTGGAGTTGAAAGGCAACATCTTATATCGCAAGTGGGTGGAGGTTCCCTCTGATAGAACTTCCTGGCTGGTGATAGTCCCAGACAAATTCAAGAACGTCATCTTACAACAGGTGCATGGTACCCGCTCCGGCGGCCATTTGGGCAGGACAAAGACAATATCTCGGGTCCGCCGGAGGTTCTATTGGGTGAATATGGGGCGCGACATACAGGACTGGTGTCGGAGATGCGACGCCTGTTCTGCCAAAAAGGGACCAGCACGGAGGATGAGGGCCCCCCTTCAATTACATCAGGTGGGGGCCCCCCTTGAGTGGGTGGCTATGGATATTCTAGGACCGCTGCCCCGCACCCGCCAAGGTAATAAGTATATCCTCGTTGTAATGGACTATTTCACCAAGTGGCTGGAGGCCTACGCCCTCCCCAACCAAGAAGCCGGGGTTGTGGCGCAGGCCTTCGTAGAAGGATTTGTATGTCGGCACGGGATTCCACAGGAGCTGCAAACCGATCAGGGTCGAAATTTTGAAAGTCAATTGCTAAAAGATGTGTGCAGACTCCTGTCAATTCGGAAAACCAGAACCACGCCCTTACGGCCACAATCTGACGGGATGGTGGAAAGGTTCAATCGAACATTGATCCAACAACTAGCATTGTTCACCACCACCCGTCAGGATGACTGGGACGAACATCTCCCGTACCTGTTGATGGCCTACCAAACTAGCCAGCATGGGGCCACCGCATGCAGTCCAGCGTTGCTTATGTATGGGCGGGAGTTACGGGCTCCCGCCGACTTGCTATGCGGTCCCGTGCCAGACACCACGGACACACCGCCGAGGGAGGGTTACGCACGTCACCTGGAGGAAGGCATGGAGCGGGTCCATGCCTTCGCCCGCCGCCAGCTCCATCTGGCGGGGGCAAAGATGAAGCGCAGGTACGACGACCGGAGCCAGGGGAGTCAATACGCTCCGGGGATGAAGATTTGGTTCTTTAATCCCCGGAGGCGGATGGGAAGGTGCCCAAAACTCACCTCCCCCTGGCAAGGCCCAGGAGTCGTCCTGTCGCAAATCTGTGACGTGGTCATTAAGATCAAAATGGGGCCACGGACCCCCCCTCGGATCGTCCATGCCGACCGGATAAGACCTTATGCCGGCGAGCAGGCGCCCTCATGGATCGCCTCGGCTCTAGATGCCGAGGCAGGACCCAGTACCTCTTGCGACGGGGGCTCGTAGCATCAGAGGACTGGGGGGATGGTAGTGAGAGATGCCCCGCTGTGGTGGGATGGCAACTCTGTCATCCCTCACAGAAGGGGGGGGCAAAGGAGCACTAGATTATGGGGTGTATGGCAGTGAAAACTAGCCCGGGTGGGTTAGGATATATCGTGTGTAGGGATCTAGCGAAGATGACATTAGGTAACGTTAAGATTAGTTAGTGACAAGGATACCTGTAGTGGGGACGCAGGTAGATTAGTGTGGATGATAATGACGTGGTATGTGCTTAGTTTAAAGGGAAGACGGGGAGCACTAAGTTAGCAGGGCAACAGGTAGTTGAGATGATGCCGTGTGAGTGTTGGAGGTGTATTCAAGTGTATTGAGCAGTGTGTGAGGAACAGGTGTATGGAATAAATGGTTGTGTGGAATACATGGAGTGTGGGATATATGGCGTATTGGAATGGATGGTCGTGGAGTGAGTATGGTGGAAATTGTGGAGTGGAGTGGATGGTGCGAAGGTGTGAATGGGGGAAGAGTGGACCCCCATCATGGATACCCGGGGCGGGTAGTGTAAGTGTTAGGTAGAGGGTACAGGTAAATTGTGGTTGGATATTGGCATCTGTGGTGCGAGTGAAAGAATGGTCTTTGGATGGGTGCATTAGTGTTGTGGAAATGGCTGGGCGTGTAGCCTGTTAGTGTGTGTAGTTGGTTTGGGCACTCCACCACTGTGAGGATGTCGGCCAGGTGAGGCCGCAGGTGGGCTCTGGGAGCCGGTAGAGTTGTTGTGGATGGGGCCCGAGGATCCGGAGGACGGACCCGGGTAGCCCAGTGCCAGAGGGCACCGAGGGGTGACAGAGCCAGGAGGGGCCTTCCCCAGTTAGTTAGGTTAGGGTGAGGAGCTAGGTAAGCTCGGGTGGCAACAACAGTGGTGGAGGTGTGCAGGTGGGTAGACCTGCTGGGAGAGCTACACGTCACAGCCCAGAAATTGTGCAAGGGCACCGGGAGATGAATCGGGGGAGTGAGACCCAAAATTGAGCAGCACCACAGTTTGGTCAATGGGAATTGGTTTTTAGAACCTATAGTGTAAGTTGGCCAATGGATTGGCAGGGAGAGACCCCGGGTAGAGTAAAGTGTGTTAAGGTCATTTAGAAAGTAGTTAGGATGAAAATCTCCTCGCACCATCTGCATCCACTCACCTGGGATGACGTACCTCCACACCATGCCATGTTTAATTATTTTTGATGCAAATGTTTTGGATTGTGAGACGCATCATGACGTGGGTGTGACATTGTGCTTTGTGTTCCATCTCTTCCTCCTTATGAGGATAGATGACGAATTGGGTGATGGCAAATTTTGGATAGAGGGATTGTGAAGACGAATTTGGTATAGGAGAAATATGGGGAAGACGTGACAGTAGTGACGAATTTGTAAAGGTGTAGATTTTGTACATATGGGGTAAGGGCCAGGGTAGTGTAGGTGACAGGGAGGGTGACGTACGGTAGGGACGAGCTTTCTCACTTCGCTCTCCGTACGCATTTCGCCCTGCATTGCCTTGTTTGATGTGTACCCTTGTGACCTTACCCCTCGCTCATTTGTCTTCCCCCTTTTGTCTCCCCCATGACCTGTGCGCCATTGGGCGCCGAGGGGAGCGTGCGTGAGTCGGCCATTGTGCGCCCGGAACTCTCAGAACCAGCTGTCTGCATCGATGCACCACATTATGGACCACATGTCTGTGGCCGAGCACCACTTATGGACCCCATGGGTTGGGGCATGGCCCCTCTGCTGGAACCGGCCATGAGGGCCCGAAATCTTGCTGGCGGACCTTGGCCACAGGGCACCGATGCCCCACAGGTGAACCACACGTAGTCGGCCCTGTGGGCCATAAATAAAGATAAATAAAATGGACACGCTTGGGCAAGCTTTATTGCAAATAGGCCGCCAGTAAGAAAATGAAGGAAAAGACAACAACTGGAAGAAATAATAATAGCCAGCAGAGGAAGCCGAAGAGCAAGAGATCACCTGCAGGGTTAGGGGTTGTTGATTTATTTTTATTATTGAACATTCATGAACACTGATGAACTGTGGTGACTGCACCGATTGGTGCTTTGGGGTGTATTGGTGCATTATGGGTGCTTTCATGGTGCGTCGATGCAGAGCAGACTGTCTCTCCCCCAGAAAGAACAATCACAGGTCCTGGGTTAGTTTTGTAAATAAAAGTAGCGTCAATTGTAAATAATTCTCCCCTCCGTCAGTGTGTAGTTTGAAAACCATTCCGCAATTCGGGTAACTGTGGGCGTGAGTCTGTTAGGCAGGGTGCAAAGGAGCAGCGGGACACATTTATTTATGTTTTAAAACTGTCGCACTCAGGGTCAGGTTAAAAGTAGAGGGAACTACACCTACGTGTCACACTAAATAAAAGTTGTAGGCCCGGGATGTGCCTAAGAGGAGGAGGGTGCAGTGTTGCGGATATGAGGATGGCATTTTTTTGATTGTGTGTATTGGATTGTGGTAAACTGCTGTGTACCATTGGTTGGATATGGCCCCTCTTGCCTCCAGAGTTGTATAAAGGTAAAAAGGGCATCTCAGTAATTAGTCCATAAGCATACACGTCAGCCAATCATAGAATGCCCCTGTTCGATAGCTTATATCTTATTATGTGTCTTAGGGTAAGGCTGTGTCTCCCATTAACTTAAATACTCCATTGTACCAAGTGAAATAAGAATAGGTCCCCTTTCATTTCATTTCGATGGCCAACTGCATTTTGGGCGGTTTTTCTTCAACCACCATTGGCCACGAGGCAGGGTTGGGGAAGAAAGGCGGGTCCCCACCTCGTCAGAGAGGGGAGGAGTGAGCCAGCCCCACTCGACCAACCATGAACAAGGGGTTTGGCTTGAGAGGGCGGAGGAAGAGCGTTTGGGGGAGGTTCGCAAAGGTTGAGGGGCGGGGCCTATATAACCCGCCGGCGGGGCGTTCCCGAGGAGTTGAGACAAGGAGGGAGGAGACAAGAGCTGGGTCATCAGAGAGCTGCGCTTTTACTGAGTCCAAAGAAAGAGCTGGGTCGTCAGAGAGTTGCGCTTTTACTGAGTCCAAAGAAAGAGCTGGGTCGTCAGAGAGTTGCGCTTTTACTGAGTCCAAAGAAAGAGCTGGGTCGTCAGAGAGTTGCGCTTTTACTGAGTCCAAAGAAAGAGCTGGGTCGCCAGAGCAGATGCGCTTTTACTGAGACAAGCAGCTCCGACCCGTGACTCCGCGCACACGACAGGCTCGGTGGCATCAGCGGCCGTCGAGGTCCAGCCTGACGTCCCGTGCGGGATCAAGCTCCAGCCAGCTCCGTGCCGTCCCCCCCCCCCCCCCCCCTCTAGCCACACACCTCCTTCCAGCAATCCACTCTGCAATTCCCCGCGTGAGTCAGTGTCTTTGTTTGTTCTGTCCTGGGTAGTAACTAAGTCTGTATAAGGAATTCACTGTGTCACCTGCGTCTCATGTCCCTGTAAATAATCATGACTGCTCCTTTTTGCTTGTGTGTGTAAATAATAAAGCCCGTTACTCTTCTGTACGTCTTCTTCCTCTTTGCATTCAGTCGCTTTAGAGTTTTCCCGATTGAGTAGCTGTGGCGCGATACGGCCAACGTTTGGGTTGAATCGGGTTTTAGTCGGGGAATAACTGTTCGGCCGCGGTTACACCACCGCTCGGTCAAAATAACATCTAATCCGCGGACCGTAACAATATATATGTATGTATACATATGTATGTATATATATATGTATATATATGTATATGTATATATATGTGTATATATATGTGTATATGTATATGTATATATACTGAGCTACCTGCCACACACGCTATTGAAAGGGGACTGACATTGCACCCTGTGCTGTTCTGTACTGTAGAACAAACTGATGAGATGGTGTATCTTGGTCAAAAACTTGACATGTCATCAATAAAATGCCAATGTTTCAATTAGCAATTGTTGGTTTGTACGGTAGCTCAGTCTGCCTTGCAGCATGCCCAGGGCACGCTGCCGTTGATCCCTTGACAATCGTGGCATGTTGATTGAAATGCTCATTTTGCACTGGCCTTTTTAAAGCCAATATCAAGACATCACGTGCAGCTCATTAAAATCATCCCGTACCCCTTTAGTCTAGTAGGAAGACTAGGTCCCCCTGCACCCCCCGGAGATATACTTCTAATCAGTGTTTCTAGATTGGAAAAAATGTGTAGAAAATGACTAGCTATGGCCCCAAGCTGAAAGAATGTCCCACATACCATTTTTATGCAAATTACTGCTGCCATTATCAAAAAAACGATTTTTGACATATCTCAGCCAATATTGCAGATAATTGAAAAATGAAGGTGTCTAGACCCATGTTTTGAAGGGCATAGATCATGATAGAACTATTCATAACATGATTACATGTGTCTATGGTATACTAGTATGCATATTAATGCTGTAATTACAAAATAATCAGTTTTACAAATGATAAGGATACGTTAATACTGCAGATAACTTAACATGGTACATAAGGGGTCTAAACCCAGGTATTTTCAAGGTTAAATGTCAACAAGATGCTCCTGAGTCTTGCATAGGGGCGGGACATTGGCAGTAACATTGGTACCACTCAACTTTTCTTCCCACCATTGACTTTGTATTGCGAGAGATTTTCACTTGCTTATTTAAAGGTTTCTCACCCAGCCCACGTAAAATCTACCAACTCCTGCTGTTAACTCCCAAACATATTTTTTTATGTTATCCAATCACAGTGCAGAAATGACAGACTAGAGATCCAAATTAGTGCTGCTATAGCTGCCATTTTACATTTCCATCCATGTAACATGCGCGCTCGCGCGCTCGTATCAATTGGTAATGTCGCGCGCTCGTATCAATTGGTAACGTTGATGTTATTGAATACCTCAGTTGAAAGTTCAGTCTTCCATTCCATCTGTGTGTTGTTCTTGGTATTCATCCTCCAATCTAGCCAGGTAAGATGCTAACTATAATGTTACTCACACTCTTGACTTCAGTTTCTGCATGAAATCATAAACAGGCAGAATAACAGCTGAGCCAGCTAGCACCATGTTAGCTAACGTTAAAGCTAGCCTCATCTATGTACAGTATGTTCCTAATGTCGGTGTAACTTAAACTTTTGTTAATGCCAAACATGAGACATATCTGTTGACTTCTGTATATGAATTGAACCAGAAAGAGGCACGACAGCTGAGCTAGCTACAGTAACTTAGCACAATGTTTCATTGGCCTAGATAGCTAACGTTAGTGTGGAAGAATTTAGATGTTTTAGCTATTAGCACTTTTGATGCCACTAAACATGGTTTAGTCAGCTAAAAAGTACCCTAGTGTAGAACATGACTCAGAACCTCTGTTACCTCACTGAAAACTCAGAGCCTCCTTTCACAGGCACTTTTAACATCATTCGTGATTTCTTATTTGTCATTTAACAGTGATGGTAGACATCGACAGCAAGCATGCCCAAAAGAAAACGGAGTGTAGAACCTGCAGCCCAAAGCTCTCCTCCTACATGCATCCTTCATGTACCATCCATGTCTGATCATGGGGATTTCACGCCCCTCCGTAAAATTAAAGGATCTGCTTCAGAAAAAATGCAACTGCTTCAAAAGATCCGGGATAGACGTCTCAACCAACCGCATGACTCCCCATGTCGTATGCAATCAGTATGTGATCAGATCCCGGCAACTCTTCCTGATGACCTAGAAAGAGTAGGATATCACAGCAAGTGTTATAAGCACTTTGTCCGCCACTTTCATCGTCTGGGAGATGATACAGAACCAGGGCCATCAACCTCATCATGGCATCACTCTCCTCGTAAACCAGGAGGTTCTGCTGAACCCATCTTCCCGCCAGAGTGTATATTTTGTGAGAAAGTTGAGACCAAAGATGCTCATCGCAATACTGAGAGGCCTACAACCTTCCCATCCTTTAAAAACAAAGAAAATGCATGGGAGCAAATCGAAACACGGGCTGAGAAAATGGGTCTCTATCGACTCCATCGAAAGGTGAAAAACAAAGACCTCTTTGCATGTGAGGCCAAACACCATCCGTCATGTTTTAAAGCTTTCCGCACAGCATTCTACAACTATGAGCGTGCGATTCACAGAGCCGAAGCACCAAAGGAGCAGGCTTGCATGTCAGCCGCCCATGAAAAGGCATTCAACTCAGTACTGGAACACATTCAAACCCAGGTCATCCAGCAGAATAAAGTTCTACAGCTTTCTTCCTTGCGCTTGCTCTATGTCGAGGAACTGAAACTGAATGGATATGAGAACTCAAATTATCGGTCAGAGAAACTACTGAAACGCCTACAGAATGACCCAATCAAGGAGCATATCCACTTCACGAAGGTTGATCATGACAAATGTGATGTCATTTCTTTCTGGCTTGTGCACAGCTCAAACATAACAGTTTCCAATGCTCTCGCACGAGCATTCACACTCGGAAGCACAAACAAGAACCAAAATGTTGCCCTCCAACTTCGCCAGGGTATTCTACAGGCTTTCAGAGAGTGTAAAGACCAACCATGGCCACCAACAGCTGAAGACATGGAGCTCAATCCTGAAGACATCCTACCTCCAGACCTTGTCCGCTTTCTCAGCGTGCTAATGACTGGCAAGGAGGGCATCGAGACAGAAAAGGTGAAGCGTCTGGTCTTCTCCATTGGACAAGACTGCTTCAACAGTCAAAGCGCAGGAAAGGCTGAGGCGGGGCAGCTCAGAGAAGATCATTCTGGCTGGACCAGCAACCAGGAAGCCATATGACTTCAAAATGTTCCTTGCAAATGACGACAACAAAAAGCAGATGTGCCAGCTTCTTCTGAAAGTGTGGAGTGGACAAGAGGCAGCTACCAGGCTGGAGAGAACAGAGATGGCTGTGCTGATCGTGGAGGGGAAGGCCCACCAACTTGCCTCAACGAATGGCAAGGTAAAATTGAAAGCCCTTCGTGAATGGCGATTCAATTTGTAATTTTTCCTGAAAAAAAGGTGATTACCTGTGATGTTTGTCTAGATCTGAAACTGGCAGTGACTGGTGATTGAAATGCGGTGCCTTTTTGTGTTTCAGGTCGAGGTACGTGAACTCCCCACGATCTACAGCAACCAGGAAGAGACTGATACCAGGGTGGTTCTGTACCTCCATCATGCTGCTACCATCGGATACAAGAACGCTGTAGTCAGAACACCGGACACAGACATCCTCCTGATCCTGCTCCACCATGCCCACAACATCAAGCTGACGGTGTACCTGGATACAGGGTCAGGGAAGCATCGCCAACTTGTCAACGTCTCTGAGCTGGCAGAATCCCTGGGAGAGGACTACTGTGACACTCTCCTGGGGTACTATGTGTTCAGCGGAGAAGACTGCACCAGTGCCTTCAAAGGGAAGGGAAAAGTCGGGCCCTTGAAAAAGCTGGAGAAGAATCCCAGGTTTCACAGGGCATTCGGTGAACTGGGTGACAACTGGGATGCCAACCCTGAGGTGGAGAGGCAGTTAGAAAAATTCACCTGTGTGATGTACGGCCAGAGTCGCGAGTCATCAGTGGACATTGTCCGTGCCAAGCTGCTACGAAAAATGGTGGGAGAGGACAAGACCCTCACATCCAAGTCCAAGGTTGATCTGGCTCGCCTTCCTCCATGCCAGTCTGCCCTGAAGCCGCACATCCAGCGTGTGAACCACCGCGTAGCATTGTACAAAAGAGCCGATCAACCTATCATCGAAAAGCCAAAACCTTATGAGGAGCAAGGATGGATAAGGACTGATGAAGGACTGTTGAAACCAATGTGGTCCAGTGGTCCCATCCTACCAACCTCACTGGTGGATCTTCTGAACACAGGAGAGCACGAAGAGGAGGAGGAAGAGGAAGGAGAAGAAGAGTTTGACTCTGACGATTTCGATGAAAATGATGATGACTGACTCAGTGTAGAATCACTAATGCTAATGATGTTTATCTAAAACAAGCAAGAGAAGAGTGGTCACATTGAGTGCTAGGACTATTTTGACAGTTGTAATATTTAGAAAAATAAAACTTTGTGTTAACGTCTGTGTAGACGGACCTTAATATGAGTCTATTATTTCGTAAAACTGTGATTATTTTGTAAATAAAGCACTAATTAGCATACTAGTATACCATAGACACATGTAATCATGTTATGAATAGTTCTATCATGATCTATGCCCTTCAAAACATGGGTCTAGACACCTTCATTTTTCAATTATCTGCAATATTGGCTGAGATATGTCAAAAATCGTTTTTTTGATAATGGCAGCAGTAATTTGCATAAAAATGGTATGTGGGACATTTTTTCAGCTTGGGGCCATAGCTAGTCATTTTCTACACATTTTTTCCAATCTAGAAACACTGATTAGAAGTATATCTCCGGGGTGCAGGGGGACCTAGTCTTCCTACTAGACTAGGCTAATCACTGACAGTCAAAACGGCTGTTCAACAGCTGTGCTATGAAGTGACCATTGAAGGTTCAAGTGACCATCCGTGACCGTTTTGTCTGACAGTGAGGACACTATTGTCCACAAATAAGTTCACACATTTACTACACGCAGTGTTATTGTTGATATTTAAAGGTTTCAAAGGTGGTAAGTTTCTTTTGCGTTTCAGTATATATATAAACATATATATATATATATACATTATATATATGTATATATATATATATATATATTGTTGCGGTTTTGAGAACCCACACAAGTAACATCATTAAAGGTTAAAGGTTTCACCCCATAGTTAGGCCACATGCACAACCTGGCTATGACATAGTTCACCTTAGAACGTTCGTTATTTCTTAGTATATGTGAGATAAGGCCATTTCCAATAGTTGCATCTGCGTTGTGTAAAACAAATAAGAGTAGGCCCCGTTCAGTTTGCAGCCTCCCTCCATTCGACTCCATTGAGCACTATCCAGTTTGCACCCCATTTCCCCTCGCAGTTTGTTACGCGTTGGGCCAGCAGCGTTAGCTGCCAGTTGCTCGCTCAAACCAGCCAAATGCCACGAGGTAAGGCCCAAAAAGGGGGCGGAACACCAGGGTGGGGGTGTGGCCACGTCAGGCAGCCATCAAGGGCGGAGCCGGTAAGACCTCAACAACCAATCAGGGCTGAGGTGACATCACCTGACAGGGTGTGGCTAGAGATTCCAGAGGGTTCGCTGGGCATGGCAATAAAACCCTTCGCGTGAGGCCCCCACCTCAGTTGAGAAGGGAGAGGCAGGCGCTTGAGTTATGATGGGAGAGGCGCTTGTGAGTTCGCAGTGACAAGTTATAAGCTGGGGTCCTCTGTTGAATGAGTGATGAGAAGGGAGAGGCGCTTGTCAAGTTCGTGAGCTGGGTTATGAGGAGAGGAGTGTCAAAGGACTTTTGTGAGGACTTTTGTGGAAAGGCGCTTTGGTGACATCATTGTGGAAGTGGCGCATTGTACCGAGCGATACCGGGAGCGTGTATAAAGGCGCCGGTACAACTATTACGTACGCAGTATAATCGCCAGCTTCCCGATCCCTCCCAGTGTAATTGTCCGATCCGCGCCACCGACACGGGACGATCTCGCCTGCCGTCTGCCGTCTACCATCACCAGCTGCTTCGTGGTACGAGTGGGGGACCGGAGCAAGATGTGGACGCCATCGGTGGACCCTCAACCCGACCATCTACAACCCCGTGTGAGTCTGAGCCTGAGTCTGAGTGCGAACGGGCCCGTGTCCAGGGATAAGTATAAGACTGTATAAGGCTGCCCTGTGTATCTGCTTCTTCCTCTTCCCCGTACATTGCTTTTCTTCCTCTTCTTTGTACAAAGTGTGTACTTCTCGTCCTTCTCATACAATTGTAAATAAATTCCTTGTCCTTCCTGTTTTCCTCTTAATTCGACCGTCTTCGTGATTTCTCCATTGGGTAAGCGTGGCACGATTGACAACCGCTCGAATCGGGTTTAGTACCTGTTAACGGCCCGAATCGCGGCTCGCTAATCGCTCGGCGTGTCCACTAACGCCGTGGTTCGGGTGGGGTTATTTCCTTGTTTCACGGCCGGTGTTAGTACTTAGGTAATAAGACTAATTCGGCTTACAACCCTATTTAACACTGACCGGAAGGAATGTGATAGCCCCGGATCGCGTCAGCTAGTAAAAAAGGACAAGGGGATTAATCCCCCCTTGATAAGGGGAAGGCCGATGTTGGAGATCCACAACAATTGGTGTCAGGAGTGGGCTGCGCTTTATGTGCTGCGGGAGCCGGCGGGGATCGTTGCAGCGGCGCACTTGCAAGGAGCGCCATGCACGATTCGGGCCGGGCCCCTCCCTGTATGGTCGGTGCCGTGCCGTGGCGCAAGGGGAAAATGGCACGATTCCAGGGGAGAGCCAGGTCGGACCTTCGCCCCCTGTTGGGCGCGGTGCTCCGGCCGGGGGAGGTTGGGTCATCGGGCCAGAGACCGAAAGGCTCCGCGCCGGGATGGCGCCTGGAACATCGGTCCGAGTATGCCTCCTCCCCAGAATCGAAAATGCCGGATGGACCCAACCAGCTGGAGAGAGGCCACCAGTATGCATTGCTCGGCTTTGCGAAGCCGAGCTGAAATGACAATGTATTTCCGCACCGAGGCTCAAGTATATTGGACAAATGGCGGTAGTGATAGGAATGGTAGTTGTACCATTCTTGGGGCAAAGGAGCAGTAGATTTATGGGGTTTGGCAGTGTGAACTAGCCAGGGTGGGCTAGGATAATTGTTAGGGACTTAGAGATGACTTTAGGAGACTTGATATTTAAGTAGAGACATTGTACAAGTAGTGGGGATGTAGAGAGATTAGTTCGTTGATAATGACGAGGGATGTGCTTAGTGTAAAGGGAAGATGGGGAAAGCACAAGTATTAGAGGGAAGCAGCTAGCTAGATGATGCTGTGTGTGTGTAGTCGTGTGGAGAAATTGTGTATGAGCTTGAGGATGCGCTTTAGGCGCAAATGAGGAATTGAATGGGAGTCTTTGTGGTGAGAGTGAGCAAATGAGGCAATAGTCGTGAATGATGTGTGTGTGTGTAAAAGTGTATGAATGGAGTATTGTGGACATGTGTAATGGTGTTGAGTGAATGACTTGCATGGGGTGCAAGTGAATAAATGGTATGGAATAAATGGTGTGGAGTAAATGGTGTGTGGAATGAGTGGTGAGGAGTGCATGGTGCGAAGGAGTGGATGGGGGAAGATGGACCCCTTCACGAGTACCTGGGCAGGGTAGTGTAAAGTTAGGTAGAGGGAGTAGGTAAATTGTTTGGATATTGACATCTGTGGTGTGAGTAGCAGCAAGTTGTTGCTTTGAGGGGTGCATAAGTCTGTGGAGATGGCTGTGCATGTGGGCTTAATTGGTAAGTATGGTTATTGGGGCACTCCGCCACTGGTAATCTGTCGGCCAGGTGAGGCCGCAGGTAGGCTCTGGGAGCCAGGTAGAGTTCAGTATAGAGTTCAATGGGGCCCAAGGATCCGAGGAGAGGACCCGGGTAGCCCAATGCCAGAGAGGGCATCACGGGGTGAGAGAGCCAGGAGGGCCTTCCCAGGTTAGGGTAGTTGAGGTGCTAGGCAAGCTCGGGTGGCGACGTCAGTGGCAGAGGTGCGCAGGTAAGTAGGACCTGCTGGTGGAGCCACACGACCCAGCCCCGAAATTGTGTGAGGGCACAGTGAGAAAAAAATGGGGGAGTGAGACCCCAAATTTGGTAGGCACCACAGGATGGTCAATGGGAATTGGTTTTTAGAACCGCATAGTTTAAAGTTGCCAATTGGCAGGGCATGACCCTGGGTAGTGTAAAGAGTTAATGTTATTAGAGGATAGTTAGGATGAAAATCGCTTCGCACCATACACATCCACTCACCAAGGTGACAGGACTCCACACCATGTTTTTACAAATGTTTGGATTGAAGGACGCATCATGACGTGGGTGAGACATTGTGTGTATTCCATCCCTTCCTTCTTGGGAGGGATTGGAAACGAATTTGGCATAGAGGGGGGATACAGAAAAGACAAGACGTTAGAGACGGAATTGTAAATTGTGTAAATACGGGGAAGGGCAAGGGTATAGTAGGCGACATGGGGGGGTACGTATGAGTAGGGACGAGCTTTCTCCGCTCGCTCTCCTGTGCCTCTCATATCGCATTACCTTGTTCTGATGTGTACCCTTGCGCCCTGCCCTCGCTAACCTCTGCTTTGTCTTCCTTCCCACCCATGGACCCATGGTCTTTTGGTTGAGGGGAGTGTGCAGGGCACTGAGCTGTGCGGCTGCCCTCTTGCGCTGCACCCTGCTGCCTGTTGCCTGCACCGGTACACCATATGGACCACACGTTCTGTGGCCCGGCACCTTTGCTGGAGCAGACCATTGCTGCCAGCAGCATCTTACCTGCGGACCACTGTTCTTAAGTGGCGCACATGCCAAGCAGTCAGACCACCTAAGCTGGCCCTGCTGGCCAAAATAAAAAGCGGACACGGTTTGTGCACTTTTTATTAATTATCTTTGGTGTGTCCGGGAAAGATGACATTAAGTTTAACGGTGGCACACCGAAGAACACGAAGCAAGAAGATCCATCGGCCCAGCAGCCAAGCACAAGGCATCATTCATTATTTTTGAAATGATTGTGCATTTTAATGATTGTGCATTTTGTTTTGGTGATGGTACTTTTTGTGCATTTTAAAAATTATTTTGGTGCATATGGGTGTATGGTGTGTTGGTGCAGTGCAGTACAATCGGTATTTCCTCTTTTCAAACATTCTTCTCTTTTCCCCACAAAAGACAGGTCCTGGGTTGTAGTATTGTAAATAATTAGTCGTCTTGTAAATAACATGCTCCCCACCGGCTTTATGTGTAGTTTGAGAATAATTCCATAATTCGGTTAATTGTGAGCGTGAGTCAGTTAGATAGTACACAATGCATATACTTGGGATGGGTGGGACATATCTAGTGTTTAAAACTGTTGCACTCAGGGTGTTAGGTTAAATGTAGAGGGTAACCACACCTAAGTGTCACACGAATTTAAAAGGTAGTCCTGACCCTTGCTTGAAGCCGGCCGTCCGCACTGGTATGTGGTTCGGCTTGGGGACGAGCCTGGCAAAAGAGGGGTGCAGTGTTGCGGTTTTGAGAACCCACACAGGTAACATCATTAAAGGTTAAAGGTTGCACCCCATAGTTAGGCCACATGCAACACGTAGGTCACCTTAGAACGTTAGTTATTTCTTAGTATATGTGAGATAAGGCCATTTCCAATAGTTGCATCTGCGTTGTGTAAAACAAATAAGAGTAGGCCCCGTTCAGTTTGCAGCCTCCATCCATTCGACTCCATTGAGCACTATCCAGTCTGCACCCCATTGCCCCTCGCAGTTTGTTACGCGTTGGGCCGGCAGCGTTAGCTGCCAGTTGCTCGCTCAAACCAGCCAAATGCCACGAGGTAAGGCCCGAAAAGGGGGCGGAACGCCAGGGTGGGGGTGTGGCCACGTCAGGCAGCCATCAAGGGCGGAGCCGGTAAGACCTCAACAACCAATCAGGGCTGAGGCGACATCGCCTGACAGGGTGTGGCTAGAGATTCCAGAGGGTTCGCTGGGCGTGGCAATAAAACCCTTCGCGCGAGGCACCCACCTCAGTTGAGAAGGGAGAGGCAGGCACTTGAGTTATGATGGGAGAGGCGCTCGTGATTTCGCAGTGACAAGTTATGAGCCGGGGTCCTCTGTTGAACGAGTGATGAGAAGGGAGGGGCGCTTGTCACGTTCGTGAGCTGAGTTATGAGGAGAGGAGTGTCAAAGGACTTTTGTGAGGACTTTTGTGGAAAGGCGCTTTGGTGACATCATTGTGGAAGTGGCGCATTGTACCGAGCGATACCGGGAGTGCGTATAAAGGCGCCGGTACAACTATTACGTACGCAGTATAATCGCCAGCTTACCGATCCCTCCCAGTGTAATTGTCTGATCCGCACCAACGACACGGGACGATCTCGCCTGCCGTCTACCGTCTACCATCACCAGCTGCTTCGTGGTATGAGTCGGGGACCGGAGCGAGCTGTGGACGCCATCGGTGGACCCTCAACCCGACCATCTACAACCCCGTGTGAGTCTGAGCCTGAGTCTGAGTGCGAACGGGCCCGTGTCCAGGGATAAGTATAAAACTGTATAAGGCTGCCCTGTGTATCTGCTTCTTCCTCTTCCCTGGACATTGCTTTTCTTCCTCTTCTTTGTACAAAGTGTGTACTTCTCGTCCTTCCCATACAATTGTAAATAAATTCCTTGTCTTCCTGTTTTCTTCTTAATTCGACCGTCGTCATGATTTCTCCATTGGGTAAGCGTGGCACGATTGACAACCGCTCGAATCGGGTTTAGTACCTGTTAACGTCCTGAATCGCCGCTCGCTAATCGCTCAGCATGTCCACTAACGCCGTGGTTCGGGTGGGGTTATTTCCTTGCTTCACGGCCGGTGTTAGTACTTAGGAAATAAGGCTAATTCGGCTTCCAACCCTATGTAACACCGACCGGAAGGAACGTGATAGCCCCGGATCGCGTCGGCTAGTAAAAAAGGACAAGGGGATTAATCCCCCCTTGATAAGGGGAAGGCCGACGTTGGAGATCCGCAACAATATGTATATATATATATATATATATTTTTAATTCTAACATGCTGGCTCAATGACCTAATGTATAAAGCATTAGACTCCGATCTGGGTTGAATATTTTTTTCCCCTTACTCTTCAGTCTTTTATGTCATCTTGAATAAAGTCTTGTACGATGAACAATTGCATTTTGTTCGTATTTAAAATGTATCTTATGATGCCATACATCTGGCAAATAAAATGCATTTACTTCTTCATGCAGTTGTATGAATCAAATTGGCGCACGTTTATATGAACTTTTCTAGAGCATTACTTGGTTCATCCTCAGAACACAAGGGTAGTCCAGCATGCACACGAGATTTTTTTGAATGCCCCTTATTTTGTATTGTTTGGCATTTTCTACAAGCTATGGAATGTCCCTTTTTCTCTATAGTTTGCCACATGGCAAGTACCAGATAAAGGGGCCTTTTCTATGCCCCTGGCACTTTACCCAATAATTAATAAAGTGAACAGCAAAACAATCGGTGATTAGTATACTGTAGTTGGTGACCTGATCATTGTATAGGTAATTTCCTTATAATTATAATGGATGCTGCTGTAAGAGTTTTGATCCAGACACTGATGCTCCCAGACTTTTCTGAAATTGATACTTTAAAATGTGGATGTGAAACCAAGTACATTCCTGAAGATAAATAACTGTGTATAACCTCAAAGCAATTGAATGATGTGCCCAGAATAACTCATTCACTTGCATTTGCTGCAGGTAAGGCATAACTGTTAGTTATTATCCATGTGGGACAAAATTGAATTCCAAGAAGAATGCACATGGCAAATACAATATCCTATGAGCATAATGACAGTAATAGGGCACATGGCGTGAATGTAATGTCTTCCCCAATGATATATATATATATATATATATATATATATATATATATATATATATATATATACGTATATATATATATATATATATATATATATATATATACATATATATATATATATATATATATATATATACAGTATATATATATATATATATATATATATATATATATATATATATATATATATATATATATATATATATTGCTGAGCAACGGGCTTATTTTAGCTGAGGCTAATGACTGTACCTGAGTTGCTGTGTTGTTAGAATTTACACCAATCATAATACAAACAATTACTTTGCACAAATGTATTTGTTGTGTTTGTGATATTACATTTTTATAGGCAATTTAGGTTGAAGATTTAGGTTGAATGTTTTTTTTTTCAAGAAAGAACTCCTCAGCACACACATAGGGGAGGGGTATGTGCAGACTGGAAGTTTGGGACGATTACACCTCACCACCACGTAATTCAAAACACCTCACCACCAAGTAATTCAAAACATCTCACCACCACGTAATTCAAAACACCTCACCACCACGTAATTCAAAACACCTTACCACCACGTAATTCAAAACACCTCACCACCACGTAATTCAAAACACCTCACCACCAAGTAATTCAAAACATCTCACCACCACGTAATTCAAAACACCTCACCACCACGTAACTCAAAACACCTCACCACCACGTAATTCAAAACATCTCACCACCACGTAATTCAAAACACCTCACCACCACGTAATTCAAAACACCTCACCACCACGTAATTCAAAACACCTCACCACCAAGTAATTCAAAACATCTCACCACCACGTAATTCAAAACACCTCACCACCACGTAATTCAAAACACCTCACCACCAAGTAATTCAAAACATCTCACCACCACGTAATTCAAAACACCTCACCACCACGTAATTCAAAACACCTCACCACCACGTAATTCAAAACACCTCACCACCACGTAATTCAAAACACCTCATCACCAAGTAATTTAAAACACCTCACAGCCATAAAACACGCAATAAAAACACCTCACCACCACAAAATTAAAAACACCTCACCACCACGAAATTGAAAACACCTCACAGCCATCAAACACGTAATAAAAACACCTCACAGCCACGAAATTGAAAACACCTCACAGCCATCAAACACGTGATAAAAACACCTCACAGCCATAAAACACGCAATAAAAACACACCACCACAAAATTAAAAACACCTCACAGCCATAATACACGTAATAAAAACACCTCACAGCCATAAAACACGCAATAAAAACACCTCACCACCACAAAATTAAAAACACCTCACCACCACGAAATTGAAAACACCTCACAGCCATAAAACACGTAATAAAAACACCTCACCACCACGAAATTAAAAACACCTCACAGCCATCAAACACGTGATAAAAACACCTCACAGCCATAAAACACGCAATAAAAACACACCACCACAAAATTAAAAACACCTCACAGCCATAAAACACGTAATAAAAACACCTCACAGCCATAAAACACAAAATAAAAACACCTCACAGCCATAAAACACGTAATAAAAACACCTCACAGCCATACAACACATAATAAAAACACCTCACAGCCATAAAACACGTAATAAAAACACCTCACAGCCATAAAACACGTAATAAAAACACCTCACAGCCATACAACACATAATAAAAACATCTCACAGCCATAAAACACGTAATAAAAACACCTCACCCCCACGAAATTAAAAACACCTCACAGCCATAAAACACATAATAAAAACATCTCACAGCCATAAAACACGTAATAAAAACACCTCACCACCAACTAATTGAAAACACCTCACCACCACATAATTAAAAACACCTCACCACCACGTAATTATAAATACCGCACCACCACGTAAATCAAAACACCTCACCACCATGTGATTTAAAAACACCTCACCACCATGTGATTTAAAAACACCTCACCACCACGTGATTTAAAAACACCTCACCACCACGTCATTTAAAAACACCTCACCACCACATAATTCAAAATACCTCACCACCACGTGATTCAAAACCACCACAACGTTATTAAAAACACTTCACAACCACGGAAACAAAAGTTTGAGGGAGTCGTTAAGTGCCAACACAGACACTGCCCAGATGTGTAGATATATAGATAAATAACTGTACCCAAGTTGCCGTTTTGTCATGGTTTAAACCAATCATAATTCAAAGAATTATTTTGCACAAATGTATTTGTAATATACGTGATATCACATTTTATAAACAGATGAAGTTGAAAAAAAAATGTCCCCAAAAAAATTCCCCAAAAAAATAATAAAAAATTGGAACATTTTTCAAAACAAATACCCTTACGACATACCGACGGGAGAGATATGTGCATACCAGAAGTTTGGTACGATTTCACAAAAGTTTGAGAAAGTAGTTCAGTGACAAGACAACACAGGACAACACAGGACAGGACAGACGCTGCACAGATATATATATATATATATATATATATATATATATATATATATATATATATATATATATATATATATGTGTGTGTATACATGTATATACTGTGTATATATTGTTGCGAATATGGAATTTGGCCTCCATATCCGCTTGTAAATATTCCCCTATTTTTTCCAATACTCCCCAACTTTCCCCAGTCCCCCATTCCCTAGTCCCATTGCATGTAAATAACAATCAGTAGAGCCGACCTTCCCCTTATTCCCCCATTAAATGTCGTGCCCAGGTCCACCGCACCACACGTAGACAACTTTCGGACATCTTCCTAGTTATTCTTAATCTATGTCAGTTAAGGCCTCGTTTCCATTAATTATGACTCTTCGTTGCACCAGAATGTGATTATATGGCACCAGTAGTGAGTTTAGGACCTTCCCATACCTCCTCCCATCTTCTTCCCCAAACAACAACAATAACAACAACTACAACAACAATTACAACAACAACTACAACAACAATTACAACAACAACAGAGGGGATGGCGGCGGAGCGGGGGAGGATGCGTCCTCACACCGGCTCGATTAGCTCCAGACCATGCGCTCCACGGGGTTACCCCGAAGGGGCTGGCTGTCAGCTCCTCGTCGGGGGCGGAGCCAGTAACCCCCCCGCACGCACCCAATGAGAAGCAACGTGCCGATTCCACGAGGCGGAGCTAACGAGCCGAGGGCGTGTCACTCCCCGCCGGATATACGCAGCCGCTTGCCGGACGTGACGTCAGATGCGCCCCCAGCTTGAGACGACAAGACGCCACCTCGAGCGCTGAGAGACCTCCTGCATCTGTTGGGCCGCGCCATCCTGTCCCTGAGCACAAGGTGCACCTTGTGCTGGCCATCGAATACCCGCTTTCCTTGTCATCAATCCCCGTGTGAGTCAGTTTTTGTCCTGTTTCTCTGTGGTCTGTCGGGAATAATATAAGGTTGTGTCTAAGTGCCTGTCTTCCTATGATGTACCTCTCGTCCCTGTAATCTGACCTTCCGCACGAATATAACCTCCTCCGGAGGTCTTGAGAACTGAACCCCTGGTGTCGTATTGTGTCATTATAACCCAGCCGGGTGTCTTCTTTTTCCTTCATTGGTCTAGCATAGCGCGATTAGTCAACCCCGGGTGCAATCGGGGTAACTTGTACGGATACGGCGGCCATCCCGCTCGGCCCACCATACCATCAAAGTCGTATCTGTAACAATTGGTGTCGAGGAGTGGAATTCGAACCCGGGACTAAATTTATTAGGCCCAAATTTTGGGAGGGAAAATCGATTCGGAGCGCGTACTGCGCTCGACGAAATTATAACGAAAAAAAAAAAAATTTGGTCAAAATTTGGAGCGGCCGAAATTTGTTTTGTTTTACGAAACTCGAATTTTGCAAGTCGCGCTATGGCGGATCAAGACGGCTGGGGTCCGGTAGGGGAGAGTGAAGCAGGGTCGGTCCAGGACCAAAATGAGGGACAGGAGGAGAGCGAAGCAGTGAGGGCGGCAGGTTCGCAAAATAGCGCCGTCACGCACGAAGAAGCGGGCGCGCAAAATGGCGCCTCGCTGGTCACCGCGCCCGCGACCGTGGCAGCGCCCCTGGTGGATTCGAACCTTTTCCTCCTGCAAATGAGGGCCCTTATGGAACAAATGGTGGGAATGAGGGCTGATAGTGAGCAAATGAGGGCTGATAGTGAGCAAATGAGGGCTGATAGTGAGCGGTTGGGAAACCAAATGGGGGTAATGAGGGACGAAGCGAGGGGTACCAGTGAGAAGTTAGACAATAATTTTGAGGAGTTAGACAAGAAAATTGAGAAGTTAGACAATAATTTTGAGGAGTTAGACAACGGGATAAAAGAAGTAAAGAATGGGTTAACGGGGGTAGAAAACAGAATGGCCGCTCAAGAGAATCAGATAGAGGGAGTGAAACATGGGTTAACGGGGGTAGAAAACAGAATGGCCGCTCAAGAGAATCAAATGGAAGGGATGCAAAAAGGGTTAGAGGGGTTAGAAAACAGTATGGAAGGCAAATTGAGGGACATGAGGGACCAAGCGGAAAGGGAAGTTAAACAAATGGAGCAGCAGATAGAGGGGGTCAGAATGGGGGTAGAAACCAAACTGGATGCTCACAGGGAGGAAATGGAGCAGATGAGGGTGGCATCTGGGCAGGAGATGCAAGTGATGGGAGAGGAGATCAGAAGAGGAGTGAGTGAGGAGGTCGGAGGAGTGCGCGAGGAGGTGAGGCACTGTAAGGAGCGCATGGAGAAAGAGGTGAGAAAGGGGACTGTAAAATTGCAAGGTGGTATAGAGGAGTTGACGCTGGGAGTAGAACAACTGACAGTGGGACAAAAGGAGTTGGGGGACCAGGTAAAGAAGAACACAGCGGTAATAGAGGGTTTAAAATCGACACAGAAGGAGATGAAAAAGGACGTAGGGGTAATTAAAAAAGAGTGCCAGACGGTACATGAGGACCTGACGAGGAAAATGGACAAGGTGGTAGAGGTAATGGAGACGAAGGACCGGCAGGTGAGGACGCACCTGGAAACGGTCAAGGTAGCCTTGGAGGACGAGCTTGAGGAGACGTACCGGGGAATAAAAGAGGTGAAGCACAAATTAGAAGAAGTGGAAGAAGGGATGAGCGAAATTAAGAAGCGACGGAGAGGGGATAAGAAAGAGATAAAAGAGGAGATAAAAGAATTGGTCCAGAGTCTGTGTTTGGATCGTGATGTGCTCATTAACCGGATGAGGGATTCGCAGGTGATGGAGGAGAAGCGAAGAGGAAGAGGACCCGGTGTAAGTGGTGACCAATATGGTCGTGCGTATGATGCGCCAGGGGATTTAATAAGCTTGGGGGTCGAGATAGACCCGGGTGTTCGTGAGAGGCCGTTGGTGAAGTGTGCGACAGGTCTGGTGTGCGAAAGAGGAGGTGTGCAAGAAAGTCCGACTCTGGGGTGTGTGAGGAAAAAGTGCGTGCCAAGGAGTGAGTGTGCTGGCGAGAGTGAGTCGGTCGTAGCGCGTGTGCGAGGAAGCACGTGGAAGCGCGGTGTGGTGAGTGTTACAGAGGGTGTGACGGGAGAGTGTGCGCAAGAGTATGCGCGAGAAAGGTGTGTGACGGACAGGTGCATGAGGAAAGAGTGCGCTGTCAGAAGTAAGGAAGAGTGTCCACCTGTGGGGAGTGTTACAGAGGGTGTGACGGGAGAGTGTGCGCAGGAGTGTGCGCGAGAAAGGTGTGTGACGGACAGGTGCATGAGGAAAGAGTGCGCTGTCAGAAGTAAGGAAGAGTGTCCACCTGTGGGGAGTGTTACAGAGGGTGTGACGGGAGAGTGTGCGCAGGAGTGTGCGCGAGAAAGGTGTGTGACGGACAGGTGCATGGGGAAAGAGTGCGCTGTCAAGAGTAAGGGTGAGTGCTCTGTCAGGAATGGAGGTGAAAGTAGTGAGAGTGACATGGAGCGTGAGTTAGTTGTGACAGGTGAGCGAGGATGTACACCTGGGATGGAAGGATGCACACCTGGAATGGTAGAGCGTGAGTGGGAATGCACGCTGGAATTGGTAGTGAGGCACGTGGTTGGGTGTGCGAATGAGAGCACACCTGTGATTGTCACAGAGGAGGTGACAGAGGAGGGGGCGCGAAGAGGTGTTTTGGTGAGGTGTGCTACCAACGAATGTGTGCCAAAGTGTTCGGTGGTCAGGTGTGTGACCAAGGCTGTGAGTGGAATGGGTGTGCCTGGGTGTGTAAGGAACGGTACGAGGAGCATGGGCACGGCTGGATGTGTGAGCAAGGAACGGGCTGCGGGGTGTAAGCGTCCAGGTGAAGCATCGACGTTACACGGGTTAGAGGTTAGAGCGACTTTTAGCCGAAGCAGGCCCTCGGTGCGTGCCGGGCCTCGCTTTGAACGGCCGCGTCCAGGCTCCACTAGGCGGAGCTGGCAGCCCGATAGAAAGGGTCGTCATGGCGACCACTTTTTGGTGAGACGTGCCGGCAGGTCTAGATCGGGGCATTGGATGGCTCCACGCCGAGGTGGTGCGTGGGATCTCGGCCCGGGTAAGCCCCCGTCCCTGCACCGAGTGCCGGACGCATCCAGCCGCTGGCACAAAACAACCAGCATCCATTGCTTGGCTTCACGAAGCCGGGCTTTGGACAGGGATTGGCGCACCGAGAGGTAGTAGTGAGTAGACTGGGTGATGAGGTTAGTGTTTTGGACCCAAAATTAGAGAAAAACAAAATTTGATGATTGGCAAGGGATTGGCAGTAGTGATTGGCAGATGATGGGTAGTGATTGGCAAATTTTTGATTTATTGAAATTTGATGTGCAAAATTGGTAGTGAGAGACCCCCGATGTGGTGGGATGGCATCCCTGCCACCCTTCCCATGTGGGGGCAAAGGAGCAATAGCTTGTGGGGTGTATGGCAGTGAAAACTAGCCCGGGTGGGTTAGGATATATCGTGTGTAGGGCCCTAGAAGAGATTGACATTAGGTAACGTTAAGTTTAGTTAGTGACTGATACCTGTAGTGGGGACGCAGGTAGATTAGTGTGGATGATAATGACGTGGGAGCGCAATAGTTTAAAGGGACGACTGGGAAGCGCAAGTTTCAGAAGGGAGTAGTTAGCTGAGATGATGCCGTGTTTGTGAGAATTGAACAGGTGTGATTGCACAGGTGTGCAACTGGACAGGTGTGTGGAGCAGTGTGTGAGTAGTGAGTGTGGTGGATCAGCGCGAATGCGCTTGGGGAGAGAAGGGTGCAGGTGGCACCAGGTGTGAGAGCACAGGTGTGCAGGTACAGGTGTGTGGAGAGAGTTGGAGTGAGTGGTACGGAGTGGTGTGCATGGTGCGAAGGTGTGGATGGGGGAAGAGTGGACCCCTTTCACGAGCACCCGGGGCGGGTAGTGTAAGTGTTAGGTAGAGGGTGCAGGTAAATTGTGGTTGGATATTGGCATTTGTGGTGCGGTTGCAGAATGGTGTTGTGGATGGGTGCATTAGTGTTGTGGAAATGGCTGGGCGTGTAGCCTGTTAGTGTGTGTAGTTGGTTGGGCACTCCACCACTGTGAGGATGTCGGCCAGGTGAGGCCGCAGGTGGGCTCTGGGAGCCGGTAGTTGTGAGTGGGTGCCTGAGGATCCCGGGTGTGGATCGGGCAGCCCAGTGCCAGAGAGGGCACGGAGTGGGGAGAGCGCCAGAGGGCCTTCCCCAGGTAGATAGGTTAGGGTAAGGAGCAGGTAAGCTCGGAGGCAACTGCAGTGGTGGAGGTGTGCAGGTGGGTAGACCCACTGGGAGAGGTACACGCCACAGCCCAGAAATTGTGCGAGGGCACCGGGAGATGAATCGGGGGAGTGAGACCCCAAATTGAAGAGCACCACAGTTTGGCCAATGGGAATTGGTTTTTAGAACCCATAGTGTAAGAGGGCCAATGGTTTGGCCGGAGAAAGACCCCGGGTAGTGTAAAGTTGTTAAAGTCATTTAGGAAATAGTTAGGATTGATGAACCTGTCGCACCATACGCAGCCACTTACCTGTGGTGATGATGATGACTCCACACCTGTGTTTTCTTTGTTTTGTGCAGGAAATGAGATTGCTGTGAGGATTTGTGAGACGCATCACGACGTGGATGAGACATTGGGGTGATTCCATCTCTCCCTCCCTAGGAGGGACTGATGATGAATTGGTGATGGCAAATTTTGATGTTGAGTTGGAGATGGCAAATTTTGATGAGAGTTGAAAATGGCAAATTTGATTGGTTAGGAGGGAGAGAAGACGAATTTGGTATATGGGAGGAACGGGGAAGACAGTAGGGATGTTTGTTGATTTGTAAAGTAGATGTTTATGGGTAGTGTTGTGTTGTGTGGATACAGTAAGGGGTAAGGGAGGGGCCATGTAGGTTACCTGGTGGGGGGGGGGGGCGTACGATAGGAACGTACCTGTCTCACCTGGTTCCCATGTGCCCCCAGTGTGCATCACCTTACATTGCGTGCACTTTTGCGCCCTTACCACCTTACTCACTTGTTTCTTCTTTTGTCTCCCACCTCCGAGGATCTGGCTTTGGGGTAGAGAGAGAGGAGAGAGAGGTGCTGGCTGCGCAGTTGTGGGCCTGCACTTTCGCTGTTTGCTGCCGGGATCGATACACCATATGGACCGCAATGTTTGTGGCCACCCACAATGGACCGCAGTTCGTTTGCGGCCAAGCACCACCCGGGGATGGACCTATGGATCAACGTGGCACCTATGCCATACAGGTGAACCACTAATAGTTAACACCACCAAGTGCACCACAAGAAGAGCAAGAGACACCTGCAGGGTTAGGGGTTGTCGAATTTATTTTTATTCCAATGAACAATGGTGACTGCACCGATTGGTGGTGGGGTGGTGCTGTTGATGCTCGGGAAGGGTGCTCTGCACGTTATTAAAGGCCGTCGGCCACAGAGCACTCGTGGGTTGGTGTATCGATGCTGGCAAGCGCGCTCTCTCTATGCATAACATCTGCATGTGTTCCTCCAAAAACAGGTCCTGGATCGTAGTGTAAATAGCAGCATAGTCTTGTAAATAATGCTCCCTACCGGCTGTATGTTTAGTTTGAGAATTCTTTCCGGATTCGGTTATCCTGTGGGTGTGTTTCTGTGAGGAGAAGGGTGCAACGTCGCAGGGGGACATATTTACTCATTTGTGAATATCTGTAAAACTGTCGCACTCAGGGTAGAGTTAATAGTAGAGGGAACTACATTGCGTGCCACACTAAAGTAGGTAAAAATTTATCGGGTCGGGACGCCCCGAGGGTAGAGAAGGGTGCAATGTTGCGAATATGGAATTTGGCCTCCATATCCGCTTGTAAATATTCCCCTATTTTTTCCAATACTCCCCAACTTTCCCCAGTCCCCCATTCCCTAGTCCCATTGCATGTAAATAACAATCAGTAGAGCCGACCTTCCCCTTATTCCCCCATTAAATGTCGTGCCCAGGTCCACCGCACCACACGTAGACAACTTTCGGACATCTTCCTAGTTATTCTTAATCTATGTCAGTTAAGGCCTCGTTTCCATTAATTATGACTCTTCGTTGCACCAGAATGTGATTATATGGCACCAGTAGTGAGTTTAGGACCTTCCCATACCTCCTCCCATCTTCTTCCCCAAACAACAACAATAACAACAACTACAACAACAATTACAACAACAACTACAACAACAATTACAACAACAACAGAGGGGATGGCGGCGGAGCGGGGGAGGATGCGTCCTCACACCGGCTCGATTAGCTCCAGACCATGCGCTCCACGGGGTTACCCCGAAGGGGCTGGCTGTCAGCTCCTCGTCGGGGGCGGAGCCAGTAACCCCCCCGCACGCACCCAATGAGAAGCAACGTGCCGATTCCACGAGGCGGAGCTAACGAGCCGAGGGCGTGTCACTCCCCGCCGGATATACGCAGCCGCTTGCCGGACGTGACGTCAGATGCGCCCCCAGCTTGAGACGACAAGACGCCACCTCGAGCGCTGAGAGACCTCCTGCATCTGTTGGGCCGCGCCATCCTGTCCCTGAGCACAAGGTGCACCTTGTGCTGGCCATCGAATACCCGCTTTCCTTGTCATCAATCCCCGTGTGAGTCAGTTTTTGTCCTGTTTCTCTGTGGTCTGTCGGGAATAATATAAGGTTGTGTCTAAGTGCCTGTCTTCCTATGATGTACCTCTCGTCCC
This sequence comes from Myxine glutinosa, assembly GCF_964187855.1. Lineage (NCBI taxonomy): Eukaryota > Metazoa > Chordata > Myxini > Myxiniformes > Myxinidae > Myxine > Myxine glutinosa. The sequence goes on along the minus strand of NC_136266.1, from coordinate 24,669,156 downwards.
TGTAATCTGACCTTCCGCACGAATATAACCTCCTCCGGAGGTCTTGAGAACTGAACCCCTGGTGTCGTATTGTGTCATTATAACCCAGCCGGGTGTCTTCTTTTTCCTTCATTGGTCTAGCATAGCGCGATTAGTCAACCCCGGGTGCAATCGGGGTAACTTGTACGGATACGGCGGCCATCCCGCTCGGCCCACCATACCATCAAAGTCGTATCTGTAACAATATATATATATATATATATATATATATATATATATATATATATATAGATATACATAGATATATATAGATATACATAGATATATATATATATGTATATATATACTGTATATATATATATATATATATATATATATGTGTGTGTGTATACATGTATATACTATATATATATATATATATATATATATATATATATATATATATATATATATATATATATATATATATATATATATATATATATATATATGTATATATGTATATATATATATATATATATATGTATATATGTATATATATATATATATATATATATATATATATATATATATATATATATATATATATATATACATACAGTGCATTCAGAAAGTATTCAGACCCCTTCACTTTTTTCACATTTTGTTATGTTGCAGCCTTATACTGAAATCGTTTAAATTCATTTTTCCCCACATCAATCGACACTCAATACCCCACAATGACAAAGAGAAAACAGGATTTTATAAAGTTTTGCAAATTTATTAAAAATAAAAAACTGAAATATCACATTGACATAAGTATTCATACCCTTTGCTATGACACTTGAAATTTAGCTCAGGTGCCTCCCATTTCTCTTGATCATCTTTGAGATGTTTCAACACCTTGATTGGAGTCCATCTGTGGTAAATTCAATTGATTGGACATGATTTGGAAAGGCACACACCTGTCTATATAAGGTCTCACAGCTGACAATGCATATCAGAGCAAAAACCAAGCCATGAGGTCGAAGGAACTGCCTGCAGAGCTCAGAGACAGGATTGTGTCGAGGCACAGATCTGTGGAAGCCTACAAAAAAAATTCTGCTGCATTGAAGGTTCCCAAGAGCACGGTGGCCTCCATAATTCTTAAATGGAAGAAGTTTCGAACAACCAGGAATCTTCCTAGAGCTGGCCGCATGGCCAAACTGAGCAATCGGGGGAGAAGGGCCTTGGTAAGAGAGGTGACCAAGAACCCGATGGTCACTCTGGCTGAGCTCCAGAGATCCTGTGTGGAGATGGGAGAAACTTCCAGAAGGACAACCATCACTGCAACACTCCACCGATCTGGGCTTTATTGCAGAGTGGCCAGACGGAAGCCTCTCCTCAGTTAAAGACACATGAAAGCCCGCTTGGAGTTTGCAAAAAAGCACCTAAAGGACTCTCAGACTGGGAGAAACAAGATTCTGTGGTCTGATGAAACCAAAATTGAACTGTTTGGCCTCTATTCTAAGCGTCATGTCTGGAGGAAACCAGGCACCACTCATCACCTGCCCAATACCATCCCAACGGTGAAGCATGGTGGTGGCAGCATCATGCTGTCAGGGTGTTTTTCAGCAGCAGGGACGGGAGATTGGTCAGTGTTGAGGGAACAATGAACGGAGCAAAGTACAGAGATATCCTTAATGAAAACCTGAAACAGAGCGCTCAGGACCTCAGACTGGGCCGAAGGTTCACCTTCCAACAGGACAATGACCCTAAGCACACAGCCAAGACAACACAGGAGTGGCTTAGGGACAACTCTGTGAAGGTCCTTGAGTGGCCCAGCCAGAGCCCTGATTTGAACCCAATCGAACATCTCTGGAGAGACCTGAAAATGGCTGTCCACCAACGGTCCCCATCCAACCTGACAGAGCTTGAGAGGGTCTGCAGAGAAAAATGGCAGTACATACACAAATCCAGGTGTGCAAAGCTTGTCACGTCATACCCAAGAAGACTCGAGGCTGTAAACGCTGCCAAAGGTGCTTCAACTAGGTACTGAGTTAAGGGTCTGAATACTTATGTCAATGTGATATTTCAGTTTTTTCTTTTTGATAAATTTGCAAAACTTTCTAAAATCCTGTTTTCTCTTTGTCATTATGGGGTATTGAGTGTGGATTGATGAGGGAGAAAATGAATTTAAACGATCTCAGCACAAGGCTACAACACAACATGTTGTAATGTGTATATACAGTATATATATATATATATATATATATATATATATATATATATATATATATATATATATATATATATATATGTATGTATATAAAGGTATATATGTATATACAGTCACGTGAAAAAGTAAGTACACCCCATGTAAAGTTTTGACTTTTTCAACATATTTCAACATACAGCTATTTGATCTTCATTTCAACAATATTGATAGATAAAGGTGATATAATATAACAAATATCATGAAACATTTACATTTTGTAGTCCATTGTATAATTTAAATAAACATAAATGCAAATTTCGCATGTGGAAAAAGTAAGTACACCCCGACATTTATCACTACTTCAAATACCTAAAATTAGAATCAGGTGCACCAGCTCAGGTGCAAATGATTATAACATCGTGAGAGAGGATCTTGGCGGAACCTGTCTTATTTAAACCTCAGACATTTCGTTTGGTTTGCTCTTTGTTGCTGAAGTGTGCGGCTTCACCATGCCTAGATCAAAAGAGCTCTCTGAGGCCTTCAGAAAGAAGGTTATAGATGCCTACGAGTCTGGGAAGGGATTTTAAAAGATCTCCAAACAATTTGAAAAGAAATCATTCGACTGTCCGGAAGATCATCTACAAGTGGAGAAGATTCCAAAGAACTGCCATCTTGTTAAGGCCAGGCTGCCCCAGCAGGTTCAGCCCGAGAGCAGACCGCAAGATGCTGAAAGAAGTCTCTAAGAACCCCAGAATGTCATCACGGGACCGACAGGTAGTTCTTGCCACTGTTGATGTCAAAGTGCACGAGTCTACCAATAGAAAGAGGTTGCACAAATTTGATCTACATGGGAGGAGTGCCAGGAGGAAACCTTTGCTGTCCAGAAAGAACATCAGGGCAAGACTAAAGTTTGCCAATGAACACCGAGGCAAAGACCAGCACTTCTGGAACAATGTGCTCTGGACAGATGAGTCAAAGATAGAGCTATTTGGCCACAGTACCATAAGACATGTTTGGCGAAAACCAAAGACAGCATTTGAGCACAAGAACCTGATACCAACTGTAAAGCATGGTGGTGGAAATATTATGGTTTGGGGCAGCTTTGCTGCATCAGGGCCAGGGCAGCTCACCATCATAGAATCCACTATGAATTCTTCATTGTACCAGAGGGTGCTTGAGGATAATGTGAGGCCATCCTTCAGAAAGTTGAAGCTCAACCGAAGGTGGACCTTGTTTACCAGTCCTGGTATGTTTACCAATAAATCCACCAAGGAATGGCTGAAAAGAAAGAAATGGAGGGTTCTGGAATGGCCAAGTCAAACCCCGGATCTAAATCCCATCGAGATGTTGTGGGGGGATTTGAAACGAGCTGTGCATGCAAGAAACCCCTCAAACATCGCACAGCTGAAATAATTCTGCATGGAGGAGTGGGCAAAAATTTCTCCCCGTCGATGTCAGAGACTGGTAGACAGTTATAAGAAACGTCTACTTGAGGTTGTTTCTGCCAAAGGGGGCAATACCACCTATTAGAGCCAAGGGTGTACTTACTCTTTCCACATGTGAAATTTGCATTTATGTTTATTTAAATTATACAATGGACTACAAAATGTAAATGTTTCATGATATTTGTTATATTATATCACCTTTATCTATCAATATTGTTGAAATGAAGATCAAATAGCTGTATGTTGAAATATGTTTAAAAAGTCAAAACTTTACATGGGGTGTGCTTAATTTTTCACGTGACTGTATATATATATATTTTAAAAACACACCTGGTCACAAATGTGCCTCACTGATAGGAACCTCAGTCGAGGTCCTCAGCATCATCCCGTTTCGGCCCTTCAACCTCGATACGGTCAGCTCAGGTGGGCCAGCAGGGGCACACACGCCTCCACATGCAGCAGCTACACCTGGATGCGTACATACCCCCACCCCCAGCCAGTGAGAACACAGACGACAACAACCAAACCGCCTCCACTCCACAGCCCCTCATCCACTCACTCACACATCAAAAAAAATTTTAAAAGGCAAATAAATGACCACCCAAACAAAACCCATGCATGCTAAACCACACCCACTTCTGCAACACACACACACACACACACACACACACACACACACACACACACACACACACACACACACACCATATGTCCATTTCTCTTCCACGCTCATCGTCACTACCCCTTTAGGCTGAAATGAACCACCACCCTCAACCTCAACCTACACCGGTCAATGTGCCTCCATAAACCTCCTCCATAAAAAATGTATCTATATATATATATAACCTTGTATCCTTTGGCAACATGGGATAAATACATCTATTGGTGTTATTAGTTCTATCATGACCACTGGTGGGAGAAGTTCTATTATCACCTTTGTC
>NC_136266.1:24654615-24659615 GCF_964187855.1 Myxine glutinosa | reverse complement strand
TTTTTACTAAAATTGTGCTTTTTAAGGATAACATATCACGTAGCCTGACGTGTGTTGGACTGTAATCTCGTTTGTATAACTTTGTGAACGCCCCTCGTACAATAATAATAATAATTAATAATAATAATATGTTGATACGTGTGTGAGACAAGACATGTTGAAAACACTTTCTTTTGCAAACATCATTTGTACGTTTTGTACTTTTATTTGAAACAAAGCTTGGTTTGGAGATAAATTTGTACACAAAGCTCCAGGAACCTTTCCCAACGCCCATTCCCTTTGTCCAACGGAAGAGCATGAGTCCAGACGTTGCCACCTTTTATGCTCGGGAATTAAAGTTACTGAAAATCTAGGGATGGATTGAACGTTACAGGTGGGTTTAAGGGACATTTTGGGGTTCCAGGTACCTTTTGCACAATCCGGAACGGGAAATATATCCCAAACGCTAATACATCGCCTGATCGCCATCACAAAAGCTGCTGTCGTGGACTGAACGACATGGAATTCTGTACGCAAGGGCTCCCCCATCATGGACTCATTGAGCTCGCTCGCTCTTCTAACTTGTGCGATGTTACACGCGGATATGATAACGCCATGATCCATATTTCCTTACCTCGTTCCTGGAGTCAACATGGTGGCGTTTTGGAACGATCGGTTCGAAAACCCCCGTTGAATCGCCATCCTCGCCCGTGACGCGACAGTCAGGGAATAGGATGGAGGGGAGGGGGGGGGGGGGAGGAGGAGGGGGGTGGGGGAGGGGGAGGAGGATGACAACCTTGAGACAACAGAAGTTCAAAGGCAACAAAAACAAAAATAGTTGTAACTGTGAATTACTCTAGTTTCACGACGAATGCTCAGCCGGATAGGTATAACATCCGTAAGGCGGGGAAGTGATCGGACCGCTCTCGTTTTTATTCCCTTGTTTATGTTTTCCCCCACGCGATGAGGTATACCCCTGTATACCTGGAAATTACAGCACGATCATCTTCTGCCATTGGGTCGGGAGGAGTTAACCTGGAGGTCGTGACCCGTGCCTTTAAGGCTCGTAGCAAACGGATGAACAAAACATCGAAATATAGTCCCTGCTTACGTGCAGATCGCGGAGCAGCACCGTGTCAGTCCTCCATCTTGGAGCGGTCAGGGCATCTCTATACAGAGTGTGGCCGAAATCGCGCTCAGACCTACAGACGCCCCGACGCCGAGTCATTAAGACCGTGTCATGTCACAAAAGCAGAGGGCACTCGAGGCTGTCGGAAGGAATCACACCAGGCTGCTTGGCACTTTTTATGACACCGTCTAGACAGCCCAGATTGTTTTGTGGTCGTGAAAGTAGCCCACACGACATTAACTCCGCAAAAAGACCGCATTCCGCACCCCGCACTTCCTATACATTCTGGTAGATCTCTGGCGAGAAATTCAAGGTGTGGTGCGGAGTGTTGTCCACGCCGTGTTCGACAAGAAATCGTACCACCTGGACGATGAAATAACCGCTCGATGTGATATGAATTTGGTGGACGACGATGCACTTTGTCGTATTCGCAAAATGGAATACGCAACTAGTTGTTTTCAAATAGTTTTGTGAAATCCACTCCGCAGCAAATTTAGATGTGGATTGTTGAGGTTGAGGTGTGGTTCTACAAAAGTGTTCACTGCCTGAGTTTGCTTACACAGTTTGTGTTGTGAAAATGTTTTGCAAGTGTGTGAATAACATCAGGATCAGGAGACGAGTTTTTTTTTAGAAAACCGGAAACAGTGAGTGCGCGGGTGAATGGGCTTCTGATTTACATCACCATTATCGTGCTTTGAATTGAACTGTGTGTGTACGTACATGCACACGTACACCTATACACAAAGTCCAGAATGACACAATTATTTGTACAGTGAGAATTGTCCTTGACTTTCTTCATGAAACTTATTCAAATCACGTCATTTCTCTCAACTCTTCAGACAGGAATCAATGTGGAATGTCACGGGCCTGCTGGTAGCCTCGACTGAAATCCATGTATTTTCTCCATGATGACCTTTGAAGAGTCAAGTCTTCACACAAAGATAAGTAATGCAATGCTCTAAAGAAGTTGAGGCCCTGAAAGGTTTGGAATCGTGCATCTCAATCGACGACGACGACTTCTCTTACAGAGTATTGATTAACTTAATCCGTTAAATGGAGAAACAAAATCAGCAAAGTGGTAGTTACATTCAACATGTTGTTCAAGTTAAAAATAAATCTCCAAAGGATGTTCATATCTAATGAATACCATGCATATATATAAGTTGGAACCCATCTGTGGATCGGTCCCATCGGCCGATGGGTCTGCGCCATCTGCGGATGTGTTGTTCACCTTGAAGGAATGTGTTGACAGAATGGTGCTCTTCAATCAGGTACACAGTCATTGGAATTACATGTGGTAGGAATTGAACAGAGATGATTTTTAAATGTTTTATTATTTATTTCTACCCATCTATTTATACATTTTGTCAATATATTTTGTAATTAACAGATACATGGCAGTTTTAGTAAAGCTTTACATAACATACTCAACATTCATACAAAACATTAGGTGTTCTTCTGATAATGGCGGAGAGGCCTGCTGGCCCACCTTAGGTGGCCGATGGGACCGATCCACAGATGGGTTCCAACATATATACCAGCGAGGTGGGAGGCCATACACGGGTGGGAGGCCATAAGCAAACAGACAATGCAGAAACGGTGAATGCTAAAGCATGAAACCAATAAATTCCACATTCCTGTGCCACCTGTAGTTGAACATCAAGCATGGACAGCAGGTTCGTGAAGGACTTCCACGAAAAACGTACCTGTTTGAATGGTTCCATACCCAGTCAATGGCGATCCGCGAATGTCACGCTTCGAAAGTAGAACTTTGGTAGAAACCCTCGCGGCATTTCATCATTCACTTGAAATCAATATCTCTATTTTCATTCCAAACAGCATAACTCCAATCACAAATTAAATAGCATTTATATAAAAAAATTAACTTTTACCAACATTCGTGACATAAACAAATATTTAAATCCGTATGAGAAGTATTTCCATATGGTTGGGTGAATACTATTACGAATTTAAAATTGTAATTGTATTCATTCAATTCCAAACGTCATTCCAATCATAAATTGACACTTAAAAATATATATTGTTTTAAATGACGGTTGTATTGGGATATTATCCAACCACCTCATTGCCATCATCTTTCCACTTCCAGATTTGCAGCAGGTTCGTATTGAGTTAATTTCAAAATCATAATTTTATTGAGGATTTTTTTTGACTTCCTACCTACCTTACAACATCCACTGGGACCCCAGAATATATATATATATATATATATACATATATATATATATATATAAATAAATAAATATATATACGTATAAAATTTTTTTTTTTTTTTTTAAATATATATATATATGTTGGAACCCATCTGTGGATCGGTCCCATCGGCCGATGGGTCTGACCCATCTGTGGATGCACGAGAAATGACAATGCAGACCCATCGGCCGATCTGCGGATGTGTTGTTCACCTTGAAGGAATGTGTATGCATCATAATTCATCTCTGTTAAATTCTGTTTAACGTATTGTATCCGTATTCTGTAAATTGTATCCGTAATTGTATCCGTATTGTATCCGTAAATTCTGTTTAACGTATTGTATTGTTTGTGTTAAAAATCATCTCTGTTAAATTCCTACCACATGTAATTCCAATGACTGTGTACCTGATTGAAGAGCACCATTCTGACAACACATTCCTTCAAGGTGAACAACACATCCGCAGATGGCGCAGACCCATCGGCCGATGGGTCTGCATTGTCATTTCTCGTGCATCCACAGATGGGTCAGACCCATCGGCCGATGGGACCGATCCACAGATGGGTTCCAACATATATATATATAATCTAATACATCGCCACATGTATTAGGTTATATATATATATATATATATATATATATATATATATATATATATATATATATATATATATATATATATATATATATAATTTTGCCTAAAATATACTCAAATATATTTTTGCCTAAAAATATATACTCTAGTATATATATATATATATATATACATGTATACAGTATGTGTGTATATATATTTCTATATATACACACAGTATATATATATATATATTATATATATATATATTGAACATACAGGAGGTGCACGAGAGGAAGAGAGGAAAGTACAGTGAGCTGGAGGCAGAGTGCTGGGAGAAGGGTTGGCGAGTTTCATGTCAGCCATTTGAGGTGGGGTGTAGAGGGTATATTGGCAATTCCTTTTCTGCATTTCTTGCTCAGCTGGGAGTGTGTGGGACAGAAAGAAGGAGGATGTGTGACAAGGTGGCCCAGGTTGCCTTGAAAGGCTCATTTTGGATATGGAGGAAGTTTATGGAGGCACGTCGAATGGTGTAGGTTGGTTGTGCGTGGTTTTTTTTTTTTTTGTTACTATTATTATTTCTAATTTTGTATATATGAGTGAGTGGGTGACGGTGTGTGTTTTGGCATGAATGAATTTTTGCATGAGTGTGTGTTTTTGTATGTTGAGTGGTGTATGTTGTAAGGGTAGGTGGTTGGTTGGTGTTGTGTGTGTGTGTGTATGGGTGTGTATGTGTGTGTGTGTTTTGTTGGTGAGTGGTGAAGGGTATAAAGGTGGGTGTTTGAGTGTTCCACCATGTGTTGTTTGGTGCTGTGGATTCTGGATGCGGAGGTGTTGTTGTTGTAGTCTGTGTTTGCACTGGCTGGTGGTGGGGGTATGTACGCATCCAGGTATAGTTGCTGCATGTGTATGTCTATGTGCCCCTGCTGGCCCACCTTAGGTGACCGTATCGGGGTTGAAGGGCCGAAACGGGATGATGCTGAGGACCTCGACTGAGGACCCGGTCAGTGCGGCACACTTGTGACCAGGTGTGTTTTGAACAATATATATATATATAAAAATATACACACAATAGAGATACAGTATACAATAAAGATATATATATA